>NC_090324.1:158748686-159048686 GCF_040869045.1 Eurosta solidaginis | reverse complement strand
ATATTTAAAATACAACGAAAAAGAAGAAAAATTTAAAATTTTTCCCAATGTTGAAAATTGGTCAATTTTGAGCGGCTCTATCTGGTAAACTATAATTTTCTGTGAAAAAACAGTTGTATATTATTGATCCCTGGAAAATTCTCTATTAGAAACATATATTAGATTTAGCGAACGCTTTCATAATTTTTTTGGATTTTTGCCATGCTTTAACGGCAGAGGCGCCAGTGTGCGTTGTTTAAAATTTTCCCAAATTATTAAATAAATTATAAAATTATAAAAATTGCTTAAAAAAAAGTTTCCATACATTTAAAAGCAATTAGGGTAATTTCGCTTAAAAAAATAAATGTAAGGCGCGATAGCCTCCGAATAGATTTTAGGCCGAGCTTCTCTTCCAATTTGCGTCGTGCTCCTCTTGATTTTTCCTACAAATTGGCGGGACGGGAACTACTTGTTTTATGCCGACTTATGCTTGTTGTTGGCAGTTTCATATAAACTGGTATTATTGTTTTTGTTCTATTTATAGAAATATAAAGAATTAACCAATATTGTATATTTGTATGATTTAAGCAGGAATTACCCTCATTGCTTTTAAATTGTTTCAACCAATTTTTTTATTTTGTAATTTATTTAATAATTTGGGAAAAATTTAAACAACGTGACATCAGCAAATTTTTTGCAAATTATTAAATAAATTTTAAAAGAAAAAAATAACTTCAAATGAATGTTTACATACATTTAAAAGCAATGAGGGCAATTCCCGCTTAATTCATACAAATAGACAACATTGGTTAATACTGTTTTCACACAGAAACTTAATGATCTCATTTCACCTGCTAATGAAATCGTAACTTTTTTGCTTTCACACAGAAGTAACTGCTCGATTAGTATGAAGGATGAGACAGACAATCATGGCGGAACGATACAAGGTGGGAGCATGGTGACATACCTATAAACAAAAAAAATTCCATGTACTTGTAAATTCGATGGACAAATGTCAAAATCGTACTGCGCCGGTAGTTGATGTATCAAATCAAATAAAAAAGGTTATAATCAGCTGTTCGATGCGGCCACCTTGTATCGTTCCGCCATGCAGACAATGACATTTGCTTTGAAAATTAAGAAGCGGAAACGGAAGCGGAACGCTGCCAACAGAGTTGCATTGTGCTTTTGACTTCATTAGGCATTCGATTAGCTACTAATGAAATAATAATAGATTCGAATTTTGTAGGGAAGATTGAGCTCAATAAGCGTCTTAATGTAGAAAATTGCCTTTATTATTCAATAAGCCGTCTGTGTGAAATTAGTATAATCCTTGTAGTTCTATAAATAGTGCAATAGCAAAAATACCAGTTTCAATGAAACCGCCAAAAACAAGCATAACTTTAACACGTGATTACATACAAAGTATGTACTGTGCGAAAGAATAAAATACAAGGAAGGCAATTGCGACAAAGTTTCAAACAACTAAGGCATGACGTGGCTGAAGGCGTTTGTAACACTTCAACCATCGTAGGAGTGTGAGCTCAAATCTCACTCCCGGGAGAAAAGGCTTTGAAGAGATTTACAAGGTATAATCGAAACAACTGTCGCCTTGTCCGCCCTGATGTCACGTTGTTTAAATTTTTCAAAAAATTATTAAATAAATTATAAAATAAAACAATTGCTTCAAATAAATGTTTTCATACATTTAAAAGCATTGAGTGCAATTCCCGTTTAATTCATACAAATAGACAACATTAGTTAATTCTTTGTAGTTCTATAAATAGAACCAAAACAAAAATACCGGTTTCTATGAAACCGCCAACAACAACAAGCATAACTTTAACACATGAATACATACAAAGTATGTAACAACTAAAGCATGACATGGCTTAATGCGTTTGTAACATTTCAGCCATCGTAGGGGAGCGGGATCAAATTCAACTCCCGGGAGAAAAGGCTTTGAAGAGATTTACAAGGTATAATCGCAACAGCTGAAGCCTTGTCCGTTCTGATGTCACGTTGTTTAAATTTTTCCCATATTGTTAAATAGATTATAAAATAAAAAAATTGCCTCAAATAAATCAAAATCAAAAATAAGTAAATAAATGCGCATACATTTAAAAGCAATGGGAGCAATTCCCATTTAAATGTTTATTGTTTTTTGTTTAAAGAAATGTTTAATTCAATTTTTTATACAAATGTCAAAATCGTACTGCGCCGGTAGTTGATGTATCAAATCAAATAAAAAAGGTTATAATCAGCTGTTCGATGCGGCCAACTTGTATCGTTCCGCCATGCAGACAATGATATTTGCTTTGAAAATTAAGAAGCGGAAACGGAAGCGGAACGCTGCCAACAGAGTTGCATTGTGCTTTTGACTTCATTAGGTATTCGATTAGCTGCTAATGAAATAATAATAGATTCGAATTTTGTAGGGAAGATTGAGCTCAATAAGCGTCTTAATGTAGAAAATTGCCTTTATTATTCAATAAGCCGTCTGTGTGAAATTAGTATAATCCTTGTAGTTCTATAAATAGTGCAATAGCAAAAATACCAGTTTCAATGAAACCGCCAAAAACAAGCATAACTTTAACACGTGATTACATACAAAGTATGTACTGTGCGAAAGAATAAAATACAAGGAAGGCAATTGCGACAAAGTTTCAAACAACTAAGGCATGACGTGGCTGAAGGCGTTTGTAACACTTCAACCATCGTAGGAGTGTGAGCTCAAATCTCACTCCCGGGAGAAAAGGCTTTGAAGAGATTTACAAGGTATAATCAAAACAACTGTCGCCTTGTCCGCCCTGATGTCACGTTGTTTAAATTTTTCAAAAAATTATTAAATAAATTATAAAATAAAACAATTGCTTCAAATAAATGTTTTCATACATTTAAAAACATTGAGTGCAATTCCCGCTTAATTCATACAAATAGACAACATTAGTTAATTCTATGTAGTTCTATAAATAGAAACAAAACAAAAATACCGGTTTCTATGAAACCGCCAACAACAACAAGCATAACTTTAACACATGATTACATACAAAGTATTTACTCTGCAAAAAATAAAATATGCAAGGAAGGCAATTGGGACAAAGTTTACAACAACTAAAGCATGACATGGCTTAATGCGTTGTAGGGGAGCGGGATCAAATTCAACTCCCGGGATGAAAGGCTTTGAAGAGATTTACAAGGTATAATCGCAACAGCTGAAGCCTTGTCCGTTCTGATGTCACATTGTTTAAATTTTTCCCATATTATTAAATAAATTATAAAATAAAAAAATTGCCTCAAATAAATCAAAATCAAAAATAAATAAATAAATGCGCATACATTTAAAAGCAATGGGAGCAATTCCCATTTAAATGTTTAATGTTTTTTGTTTAAAGAAATGTTTAATTCAATTTTTTATGTTTTAAAAAATGTGCAATTCAAAATGCATGCAATTTAGCATACATTTTATACTTAATATCGTATTACATGGTGATTCAATGTACACTATATATAAGAATGTTAAATTATAATTGTATGTGCATGTTGTTATTGCTGATTACTTTAAAATAGAATATCCTGAAGATGGTAATGTAGCGTTGAGACGCGTGGATATAAAAAAAAATAAGTTTTGATTTATTATCAAAAACGGCCGAAGTAGCACATAACCCAGCAAAGAAAAATGTATCCTTTTGTTGCATTGTCCCGGTGCCCTGAACTAAGTGTAAGGTTTCAAGTACCTATCTCAATGGGGTGAAAGTTTCCCAAGTGGGTCAGCCGGAAGTTCTTGTGTCTTCATTTTTGTTGTTCTTTTACGCTATTTCGACAGCCTTTGACGCCTTTTACTCATGAGCCATGCATTTTGATGGAAAAAAGTTGTTGTTGCTAATATCAAAAAACAAATTTTTTGTTGTTACTTTTTTCAAAATTCATAATTTCCACTAAGTTTGTTTGATTTTTAAAATTGAAACGGCCATGGACAGAGAATTAATCGTTCTTTAAGATTATGATTTTTTTCGAATATATTATTATACATATTTTCGTAATAAATTGTTAATTTAAAATAAAGCACAAAAATGCTCTGCATACATTTTCTTGTCAAACGGCAGTAATGTTCGTTAAAAAAAAATTTATAGAATCGGGAAGAAATGTTATGAAAAATGTACTCATCACACGCGCGTGTGGGTATACACGTTAAGGACGTACCCGTAAAGGAGTATTTACATATCTTTGCTTAAAACGATTTTCAAGCATAGAGGTGCCACATTTTATTCATACTCATCACTTGGCTCATGAAAATGGGTATCAAAATCAAGAGTGTTTTGCAACATAAATTCCATACAAAGTACGTAATGTGCCAAAAGAATAAAATATGAAAAAGAAGGCAATTGGGATAAAGTTTAAAACAACTAAGGCATGACGTGGCTGAATGCGTTTGTAACACTTCAACCATCGTAGGAGTGCGGGTTCAAATCCCACTACCGGGAGAAAAGGCTTTGAAAATATTTGCACGGTATAAACGAAGCAGCTGTCACCTTGTCCGTCCTGATGTCACCGGGCGTGGATGGTATTCTACCTATTATGCTGCAGAAGACTTAGAAATCATTGGTGAAGGAACTAAAGGAGATCTTCGAAGGTATGCATTCATCTCAATCACATGCCGGTCTCGTGGACAAAAAAAAGGGTGGTTTTCATCCCTAAGGCTGGCAGAAGGGGGCATGAAGTAGCCAAATACTTTCGGCCAATAAGTCTCACGTCCGTTGTTCTGAAAACGTTCGAAAGGCTACTAGATATACATATACGGGAGCTTCTAGGCGAGGCTCCACTTTCCATGGCACAGCACGCGTACCTGAGAGGGAAATCTACAGAAACTGTGCTACATGAGGTAGTTCGAACGGTGGAAAAGTCCCTTCATCACAAGCAGTTCACTCTGGCTGCATTTGTTGATGTGGAAGGCGATTTTAACAATGTAAGAGTCGAAGCGATAGAGGCTATCCTCGGTAGAGCAGGGGTTGAAGAGCCACTACGGCTTTGGATTTCAACCCTACTTCGCAATCGCGATATAACAGCAGAGTTAGGCGGAGCTAGTGTTGGCAAGCAGGACTGCAAAGGCACACCACAAGGGGGGGAGGGTGGGGGGGTGCTTTTACCTCTGCTTTGGTTGATCACCATAAATGAAATCGTAGGAAACCTTACGCAGGGAGGGTTAAGATCGTGGCGTATGCCGACTACGTGGCGATCTTGGTCTCTGGTCCTTTCCCCTCCGTAATGAGCGAAATCATGGAAAGGGCCTTGGCTAAACTCAGCAGGTGGGCACAGGGATGTGGCCTTAAGTTAAATCCTGACAAGACGGACCTGCTTCTCTTGACGAGGAAGTACAAGCCACCTGCCTTCAGACTACCAGTCTTAAATGGCCAGCAACTGACCCTGTTATCGAGTACCAAGTATCTGGGACTAACAACTGACTGCAAGTTGAATTGGAAAGTATGCATCGAAGAGCGGGTACGGAAGGTCTGCATCGCCTTATATGCCTGCAAATCAATGTTTGCTAAGAAATGGGGACTCAAGCCAAGCATGGTACTTTGGATGTACGAGGGGGTGGTGCAAGCGGTGCTTACCTATGGTTCCATGGTCTGGTGGAAAGCTCTAAGTAAGAGCTACAATCTAACCAGCCCGCAAAAAGTCCAGCGCACTGCGTGCGTTGGTGCCATAGGGGCCGGACGCACTTGCCCCACAGCTGGCTTTGACCTCATTTTGCACCTGCTTCCGATCGACTTGTATATACTTTGTACATCGTCACAAACCGCACTGAGACTCAGGGAGTCTAGGTGTTGGAGGGATACTCAGCAAGGGCATAGTAATATCCTAGAAAAACTTTCGGATGGTACATTTAGTACCGAGAAAGATTACTACCCTCGCAAACCAAAGTTTGAGTACGGTTGCAATAACGCCATTTCAAGCAGAAATGAGTGGAAAAGAAACCCGGGCATAAGGGTCGACAACATCCAAATCTACACTGACGGCTCCAAGATGGAATTGGGAGTGGAGGCCGGAGTCTTCTCTGAGTCCCTAGGTTTGTCTGCATCATTCAGACTCCCATCGTACTGCAGCGTGTTTCAAGCAAAAATCCTAGAGATTTGGCAAGCCTGCAAATCACTGGAGGGCTTGAATGTAGCTGGTAAAGTTTGCATCCTGTCGGATAGCCAAGCAGCGATAAAAGTGCTTTCCTCGCCGCACATTAAAACAAAATTAGTGTGGGCTTGTAAGCGACTCATATCCCAGTTATCCACCAATCCAAAACTACGCGTTATCTGGGTCCCGGGTCATAGGGGGATAGAGGGTAACGAGAAAGCCGACGAGCTAGCACGCAGGGGCTCATCGGAGATAAACGAGGAAATAACCAGTGTCGAAGTAGGAATACCCTTAGCAATAGCCAAGGGAAATATCCAAAGCTTCTACTTGAAGAAAGCACAAACAAAGTGGAATAACATCACCACTTGTGCAATATCAAAATCCATTTGGCCCAACTATGATGGAAAGAGGACGAGAAGTCTTCTGAGCAAATCCAGGGCTAACACACGCAAACTGATAGCATTCTGCACCGGTTGTTGGGCAGTAGGTACGCATGCGGAAAAGATGGGCATTCCGTATAACGACTATTGCAGAAGCTGCAAAGATCCAACTGCCAGGGAGACAGTAGAACATTTTATGTGTAAATGCCCGGCTCTAGCTAGAGCCCGGCTAAGGTTCCTTGGAACCCCGTTTATAGAAGGCCTCAGAGGATTATCTGTGATAGAAATCCCGAATGTTCTTAATTTTATCAACAACTCTGGATGGTTGTAATACATTGACCGTAACATTCCGTAGGTTTTTAGACGAGTTACATGCCATCAAAACGGCTTTAAATAGCTACTTGGGCGACCAGGGTCGCAGCCATTTCACTTACCTACCTAAAAAAAAACAAGTAAGGAAGGCTAAGTCCGGGTGTAACCGAACATTACATACTCTTGGTCTATATTAATTCAATATTTAAGCTTACATTTAGAGGCAAGGCCACTCACTACCTTTGCAGACGATCTTGCAATTGCGTACAGTACACCGAATTACTTTGAATTAATATGTGACATTAACCATGATATAGATTTGTTACGAACCTGGTTCGCTTCAAAAGTAGTAAAACTAGACTTATGTATTTCAGTCATTTTCTCAAAAACAACAAAGTTATGATGTCATATTTCACTCCGCAGTGTGCTCTCGATTTAACATGCACCATATAGCGTGCACACAAAGTGACGCGACGAGATCTTTTGATTGTAATAGAAACTGTAGTGAGAGCTGCTTCAGGGTTGAAGTTGTTGAGAATTTCAAGTACCTAGGAATTATAATAGACAACCGCTTGTGTTGGTCTGAGCACATTAATGCTCTAAAAAAATACTTTCTATATACCACTCGTCACTTTTATCATCTGAAAAAGTTATGTTCAATATCCACTCTAAAAACAGTTTACTACGGAATATTTCAATCCAAACTGCAATATGGTATCACATGCTGGGGCGGCGCTTCGGCTAATAAGCTGTCAGCAGTGGTAACAATTCAAAAGGGGGTTATAAGGCGAATCTGTAGTGCAAACTATAGGTCTCACTCTATGCTACATTTTAGGAAACTAGATATATTGCCGTATCGACATCTCTATCTTTACAAAGTTTTAAAAACATTCTTTATACGGTGTGGCTACCTGGAAAGCTTTCCTTCGGAAGCCTACAACTTACGAAGAAATCTACTTCCGATGGTACAAATTCCGCATACTAGGACGTCGCACTTTAGAAGTTTTTACACATACACGTCGTGCAAATTTTTCAACTCCCTTCCTGCCACTGTACAGGTAATAAGAAATGTCAACTTATTTAAAAAAGAAGTTAAGCTGTATCTTTTTGGTTATAATCACTTTGAATTAGAAACGATGCTGAGGACGACCCTATAAACCATACATACCTTAGGAAGCTGCAAATATTTAGTATTGATTCTCTTTCATATCTTTGATGGTTTAATTTAATGTATAACTTAAACTCTTTATGAAATTTTTATTTTTGTACACCCCACACAAATCAATATACCAAAGCTAGGACTGGCATTTAGAACTATGTTAAACTTTAATATAAAAAATGCCATATACTTTTCCTATGCTGCATAGTAATTTGAAATTATTTAATGTAATATTGTAATCTTAGGTTAATAAGTATGCATCTAGAAAATGTTTAATAAAATACAATACAAATACAAAAATATAATACAATACTCAGATGAGAGCTTTGGAGACAAAATAAGGGAAAATCACCATAACGGACCTAGGGTAACCCTGGAATGTGTTTGTATGACATGGGTATCAAATGAAAGGTATTAAAGAGTATTTTAAAAGGGAGTGGGCCATAGTTCTATAGGTGTACGCCATTTCGGGATGCCGACATTAAGGTGGAACAGGGGTGACTCCAGAATGTGTTTGTATGATATGGGTATAAAATGAAAGGTGTTAATAAGTATGTTAAAAGGGAGTGCGCCTTAGTTCTATAGGTGGACGTTCTATAGATATCGCCATAAAGGTGGACCAGGGGGGACTCTAGATTGCGTTTGTACGATATGGGTATCAAAAGAAAGGTGTTAATGAGTATTATAAAAGGGAGTGGGCCTTAGATCTATAGGTGGACGCCTTTTGGAGATATCGCCATAAAGGTGGACCAGGAGTGACTCTAGAATGTGTTTGTACAATATGGGTATCAAATGAAAGTTGTTAATAAGTATTTTAAAAGGGAGTGATCCTTAGTTCTGTAGGTGGACGCCTTTTCGAGATATCGCCATAAAGGTGGACCAGGGGTGACTCTAGATTTCGTTTATACGATATGCGTATCAAAAGAAAGGTGTTAATGAGTATTTTAAAAGGGAGTGAGCCTTAGATCTATAGATGGACGCCTTTTCGAGATATCGCAATAAAGGTGGACCAGGGGTGACTCTAGAATGTGTTTGTACGATATGGGTATCAAATGAAAAGTGGTAATGAGTATTTTAAAAGGGAGTAATCCTTAGTTCTATAGGTGGACGCCTTTTCGAGATATCGCCATAAAGGTGGACCAGGGGTGACTATAGATTGCGTTTGTACGACATGGGTATCAAAGGAAAGGTGCTAATAAATATTTTAAAAGGGAGTGGGCCTTAGATCTATAGGTGGACGCCTTTCGAGATATCGCCATAAAGGTGGACCAGGAGTGACTCTAGAATGTGTTTGTACGGTATGGGTATCAAATGAAAGGTGTTAATAAGTATTTTAAATGGGAGTGGGCCTTAGTTCTATAGGTGGTTCAATTCAAAATGCATGCAATTTAGCATACATCTTATACTTGATATTGTATTACATGGTGAGTCAATGTCCACTATATATAAGAAAGTTTAACTATAATTGTATGTGTATGTTGTTACTGCTGATGACTTTAAAATAGAATATCCTGAAGATGGTAATGTGGCGTTGAAACGCGTGGATAAAAAAAATAAGTTTTGATTTATTATCAAAAACGGCCTAGGTAGCACATAACCCAGGAAACAAAAATGTATCCTTTTGTTGCATTGTCCCGGTGCCCTGAACTAAGTGTAAGGCTTCAAGTACCTATCGCAATGGGGTGAGAGTTTCCCAAGTGGGCCACCCGGAAGTTCTTGTGTCTTCATTTTTGTTGTTGTTTTACGCTATTTCGACAACCTTTGACGCCCTTTACTTATGAGCCATTCATTTTGATGGAAAAAAGTTGTTGTTGCTAATATCAACAAACAAATTTTTTGGTTGTACTTTTTTGCAAAAATCATAATTTCCGCTAAGTTCTGCACACATTTTTTTGTCAAAAGGCAGTAATGTTCGTTAAAAAAAAATTTATAGAATCGGGAAGAAAAGTTATGAAAAATGTACTCATCACCCGCATGTGAGAGTATGCACGTTAAGGATGTACCCGTAAAGGAGTATTTACTATCTTTGCTTAAAACTATTTTCAAGCATAGAGGTGCCACATTCATATTCATACTCATCACTTGGCGCATGAAACTGGGTATCAAAATCAAAAGTGTTTTGCAACATAAATTCCATAGAGAGTACGTACTGTGCCAAAAGAATAAAATATGCAAAAGAAGGCAATTGGGATAAAGTTTACAACAACTAAGGCATGACGTTGCTGAATGCGTTTGTAACACTTCAACCATCGTAGGAGTGCGGGTTCAAATCCCACTACCGAAAGAAAAGGCTTTGAAAAGATTTGCAAGGTATAAACGAAGCAGCTGTCGCCTTGTCCGTCCTGATGTCACGTTGTTTAAATTTTTCCCAAATCCGTTCTTTGGAGAAAAGCGTCCAGGTGGCCTTTAAAGCCGCCTGTCCAATTTCGAGGAGCAAAAAGACCTTCCCACCGTGGTGGGACAAAAATCTCAGTGACCTGAGGTCAAAGCTGAGGAGGGCCTTCAACGACTGTCACTTCAGGAATGATTTCCAGGAGTACAGGATGGCTCTGAGGGAGTATAAGAAACCATATGAACAGAAAAATCAAGCTCCTGGCGAGAACACTGCGGGTCGATTGAGTCCAGGAAGGACTCAGAAAGGCTGGGAAAGATTCTTGCCAAGAGTCATTCTAACAAGATATTTGTCAAGCGCGCCGATGGAACATGGGCATGATCGGCGGCTTAGACTCTAAACGTTCTTGTAGATGCTCACTTCCCGGATGGATCGGGGGAGGGGAGTACGCGATACAGAGACGGCACATCAGGAGGTACCTGTTGGCCTCATAGACAACCACTTAGCGGAGAAGAAAATTGCATGGGCAATAGATAGCTTCTCTCCATATAAATCACCGGGCGTGGATGGTATTCTCCCTATTATGCTGCAGAATACTCAGAAATCATTGGCTAAGGAACTAAATGAGATATTCGCGGTATGCATTCATCTCAATCACATTCCGGTCTCGTGAACGAAAAAAGGGTGGTTTTCATCCCTAAGGCCTGCAAAAGGGGGCATGAAGTAGTCAAAGACTTTCGGCCAATAAGGCTCACAGCACGTGTACCTGAGAGGGAAATCCACAGAAACCGCGCTACATGAGGTAGTTCGAACGGTGGAAAAGTCATTTCATCAAAAGCTGTTCACTCTGGCTACATTTGTTGATGTGGAAGGCGCTTTTAACAATGTAAGAGCCGAAGCGATTGATGCAGCCCTCGGTAGAACAGGGGTTGAAGAGCCACTACGGCGTTGGATTTCAACCCTGCTTCGCAACCGCGAAATTACAGCAGGGCTAGGCGGAGCTAGTGTTGGCAAACAGGTATGTAGAGGCATACCATAGGGTGGGGGGAGGGGGGTGGATTTCACCTCTGCTTTGGTTGATCACTATAAATGAAATCCTAGGAAAACTTAACGCAGGGGGGGTTAAGATCGTGGCGTATGCCGACGACGTGGCGATCTTAGTCCCTGGTCCTTTCCCCTCCGTAATGAGCGAAATCCTGGAAAGGGCCTTGGCGAAACTCAGCAGATGGGCACAGGGATGTGGCCTTAGGTTAAATCCCGACAAGGCGGACCTGCTTCTCTTCACGAGGAAGTACAAGCCACCTTCCTTCAGACTACCATTCTTAAATGGCCAGCAACTAACCCTGTCATCGAGTGCAAAGTATCTGGGACTAACAATTGACTGCAAGTAAGTTGAATTAGAAAGTATGCATCAAAGAGCGGGTACGGAAGGCCTGCACCACCGTATATGCCTGCAAATCAATGTTTGGTAAGAAATGGGGACTCAAGCCAAGCATGGTACTTTGTATGTACGAGGCGGTGGTGCGACCGGTGCTTAACTATGGTGCCATGGTCTGGTGGGAAGCTCTAAGTAAGAGCTACAGTCTCACCAGCCCGCAAAATGTCCAAAGATTTTTAAAATTGAAACGGCCATGGACAGAGAATTAATCGTTCTTTAAGATTATGACTTTTTTTCGAATATATTATTGTACATATTTTCATAATAAATTGTTAATTCAAAATAAAGCAAAAAAATTTTCTGCATACACTTTTTTGCAAAAAGGCAGTAATGTTCGTTAAAAAAAAAATTTGTAGAATCGGGAAGAAAAGTTATGAAAAATGTACTCATCACCCGCACGTGAGAGTATGCACGTTAAGGACGTACCCGTAAAGGAGTATTCACTATCTTTGCTTAAAACGATTTTCAAGCATAGAGGTGCCGCATTTTATTCATACTCATCACTTGGTGCATGAAAGTGGGTATCAAAATCGAAAGTGTTTTGCAACATAAATTCCATACAAAGTACGTAATGTGCCAAAAGAATAAAATATGCAAAAGAAGGCAATTGCGATAAAGTTTACAACAACTAAGGTATGACGTTGCTGAATGCGTTTGTAACACTTCAACCATCGTAGGAGTGCGGGTTCAAATCCCACTACCGGAAGAAAAGGCTTTGAAAAGATTTGCAAAGTATAAACGAAGCAGCTGTCGCCTTGTCCGTCCTGATGTCACGTTGTTTAAATTTTTCCCAAATCCGTTCTTTGGAGAAAAGCGCCTTTAAAGCCGCCTGTCCAATTTCGAGGAGCAAAAAGACCTTCCCACCGTGGTGGGACAAAAATCTCAGCGACCTGAGGTCAAAGCTGAGGAGGGCCTTCAACGACTGTCACTTCAGGAATGATTTCCAGGAGTACAGGATGGCTCTGAGGGAGTATAAGAAACCATATGAACAGAAAAATCAAGCTCCTGGCGAGAACACTGCGGGTCGATTGAGTCCAGGAAGGACTCAGCAAGGCTGGGAAAGATTCTTGCCAAGAGTCATTCTAACAAGATATTTGTCAAGCGCGCCGATGGAACATGGGCATGATCGGCGGCTTAGACTCTAAACGTTCTTGTAGATGCTCACTTCCCGGATGGATCGGGGGAGGGGAGTACGCGATACAGAGACGGCACATCAGGAGGTACCTGTTGGCCTCATAGACAACCTCTTAGAGGAGAAGAAAATTGCATGGGCAATAGATAGCTTCTCTCCATATAAATCACCGGGCGTGGATGGTATTCTCCCTATTATGCTGCAGAATACTCAGAAATCATTGGCTAAGGAACTAAATGAGATATTCGCGGTATGCAATCATCTCAATCACATTCCGGTCTCGTGGACGAAAAAGGGTGGTTTTCATCCCTAAGGCCTGCAAAAGGGGGCATGAAGTAGTCAAAGACTTTCGGCCAATAAGGCTCACGGCCTTTGTTCTGAAAACGTTCGAAAGGCTACTAGATATATATTTACGGGAGCTTCTAGGCGAGGCTCCACTTTCCACGGCCACAGCACGTGTACCTGAGAGGGAAATCCACAGAAACCGCGCTACATGAGGTAGTTCGAACGGTGGAAAAGTCATTTCATCAAAAGCTGTTCACTCTGGCTGCATTTGTTGATGTGGAAGGCGCTTTTAACAATGTAAGAGCCGAAGCGATTGAGGGCTGCCTCGGTAGAACAGGGGTTGAAGAGCCACTACGGCGTTGGATTTCAACCCTGCTTCGCAACCGCGAAATTACAGCAGGGCTAGGCGGAGCTAGTGTTGGCAAACAGGTATGTAGAGGCACACCATAGGGTGGGGGGAGGGGGGTGGCTTTCACCTCTGCTTTGGTTGATCACTATAAATGAAATCCTAGGAAAACTTAACGCAGGGGGGGTTAAGATCGTGGCGTATGCCGACGACGTGGCGATCTAGTCTCTGGTCCTTTCATCTCCGTAATGAGCGAAATCCTGGAAAGGGCCTTGGCGAAACTCAGCAGATGGGCACAGGGATGTGGCCTTAATTTAAATCCCGACAAGGCGGACCTGCTTCTCTTCACGAGGAAGTACAAGCCACCTGCCTTCAGACTACCATTCTTAAATGGCCAGCAACTAACCCTGTCATCGAGTGCCAAGTATCTGGGACTAACAATTGACTGCAAGTTGAATTAGAAAGTATGCATCAAAGAGCGGGTACGGAAGGCCTGCACCGCCGTATATGCCTGCAAATCAATGTTTGGTAAGAAATGGGAACTCAAGCCAAGCATGGTACTTTTGTATGTACGAGGCGGTGGTGCGACCGGTGCTTAACTATGGTGCCATGGTCTGGTGGGAAGCTCTAAGTAAGAGCTACAGTCTCACCAGCCCGCAAAAAGTCCAAAGATTTTTAAAATTGAAACGGCCATGGACAGAGAATTAATCGTTCTTTAAGATTATGACTTTTTTTCGAATATATTATTGTACATATTTTCATAATAAATTGTTAATTCAAAATAAAGCAAAAAAATGTTCTGCATACACTTTTTTGTAAAAAGGCAGTAATGTTCGTTAAAAAAAAAATTTATAGAATCGGGAAGAAAAGTTATGAAAAATGTACTCATCACGCGCACGTGAGAGTATGCACGTTAAGGACGTGCCCGTAAAGGAGTATTCACTATCTTTGCTTAAAACGATTTTCAAGCATAGAGGTGCCGCATTTTATTCGTACTCATCACTTGGTGCATGAAAGTGGGTATCAAAATCAAAAGTGTTTTGCAACATAAATTCCATACAAAGTACGTAATGTGCCAAAAGAATAAAATATGCAAAAGAAGGCAATTGGGATAAAGTTTACAACAACTAAGGCATGACGTGGCTGAATGCGTTTGTAACACTTCAACCATCGTAGGAGTGCGGGTTCAAATCCCACTACCGGAAGAAAAGGCTTTGAAAAGATTTGCAAAGTATAAACGAAGCAGCTGTCGCCTTGTCCGTCCTGATGACACGTTGTTTAAATTTTTCCCAAATCCGTTCTCTGTAGAAAAGCGTCCAGGTGGCCTTTAAAGTCGCCTGTCCAATTTCGAGGAGCAAAAAGACCTTCCCACCGTGGTGGGACAAAAATCTCAGCGACCTGAGGTCAAAGCTGAGGAGAGCCTTCAACGACTGTCACTTCAGGAATGATTTCCAGGAGTACAGGACGGCTCTGAGGGAGTATAAGAAACCATATGGACAGAAAAATCAAGCTCCGGGCGAGAACACTGCGGGTCGATTGAGTCCAGGAAGGACTCAGCAAGGCTGGGAAAGATTCTTGCCAAGAGTCATTCAAACAAGACATTTGTCAAGCGCGCCGATGGAACATGGGCAGGATCGGCGGCTGAGACTCTAAACATCCTTGTAGATGCTCACTTCCAGGATGGATCGGCGATACAGAGACGGCACATTAGGAGGTACCTGTTGGCCTCATAGACAACCTCTTAGCGGAGAAGAAAATTGCATGGGCAATAGATAGCTTATCTCCATATAAATCACCGGGCGTGGATGGTATTCTACCTGTTATGCTGCAGAATACTCAGAAATCATTGGAACTAAATGAGATCTTCGAGGCATGCATTCATCTCAATCACATTCCGGTCTCGTGGACGAAAACAAGGGTGGTTTTCATCCCTGAGGCCTGCAGAAGGGGGCGTGAAGTAGGCAAAGACTTTCGGCCAATAAGTCTCACGTCCTTTGTTCTGAAAACGTTCGAAAGGCTACTAGATATACATATATGGGAGCTTCTAAGCGAGGCTCCACTTTCCACGGCACAGCACGCGGGGGGGGGGGGGGGGGGAGGTTGCTTTCACCTCTGCTTTGGTTGATCACCATAAATGAAATCCTAGGAAAACTTAACGCGAGGGTGGGGGGGGGGGGGGGGGGGGGGGGGGGGGGTTAAGATCGTGGCGCATGCCGACGACGTGGCGATCTTGGTCTCTGGTCCTTTCCCCTCCGTAATGAGCGAAATCATGGAAAGGGCATTGGCGAAACTCAGCAGGTGGGCACAGGGATGTTGCCTTAGGTTAAATCCCGACAAGACGGACCTGCTTCTCTTCACGAGGAAGTACAAGCAACCTGCCTTCAGACTACCATTCTTAAATGGCCAGCAACTACCTCGAGTACCAAGTATCTGGGACTAACAATTGACTGCACGTTGAATTGGAAAGTATGCATCAAAGAGCGGGTATGGAAGGCCTGCACCGTCTTATATGCCTGCAAATCAATGTTTGGTAAGAAATGGGGACTCACGCCAAGCATGGTACTTTGGATTTACGAGGCGGTGGTGCGACCCGTGCTTAATTATGGCTCCATGGTCTGGTGGGAAGCTCTAAGTAAGAGCTACAATCTCACCAGCCCGCAAAAAGTCCAGCGCACTGTGTGCGTTGGTGCCATAAGGGCCGGACGCACTTGCCCCACAGCTGCTTTAGACCCCATTTTGCCCCTGCTTCCGATCGACTTGTATATACTTTGTACATCGTCACAAACCGAACTGAGACTCAGAGAGGCTGGGTGTTGAAAGGATACTCATAAACGGCATAGTAGTATCCTAGAAAAACTTCCGGATGGTACATGTAGTACGGAAACAGATTACTACCCTCGCAAACTGAAGTTTAAGTACGGTTGTAATACCGCCACTCCAAGCAGGAACGAGTGGAAGAGAAACCCGGGCATAAGGGTCGACGACATCCAAATCTACACTGGCGGCTCCAAGATGGAATCGGGAGTGGGGGCCGGAGCCTTCTCTGAGTCCCTAGATTTGTCTGCATCATTCAAACTCACATCGCACTGCAGCGTGTTTCAAGCAGAAATCCTTGCGATTTGGCAAGCCAGCAAATCACTGGAGGGCTTCAATGTAGCTGGTAAAGTTCGAATCCTGTCGGATAGCCAAGCAGCGATAAAAGCGCTTTCCTCGCCGCACATTAAAACGAAATTAGTGTGGGCTTGTAAGCGACTCATATCCCAGTTATCCACCAATCTATAACTACGCGTTATCTGGGTCCCGGGTCATAGGGAGATAGAGGGCAACGAGAAGGTCGACGAATCGGAGATGAACGTGGAAATAACCAGTGTAGAAGTAGGCATACCCTTAGCAGTAGCCAAGGGGAATATCCAGAGCTTCTACTTGAAGAAAACACAAACAAAGTGGAATAACATCACCACTTGTGCAATATCAAAATCCATTTTGCCAAACTATTATGGAAAGAGGACGAGAAGTCTTCTGAGCAAATCCAGGGCTAACACACGCAAACTGATAGCATTCTGCACCGGTTGTTGGGCAGTAGGTACGCATGCGGAAAAGATGGGCATTCCGTATAACGACTATTGCAGAAGCTGCAAAGATCCAACTGCCAGGGAGACAGTAGAACATTTTATGTGTAAATGCCGGGCTCTAGCTAGAGCCCGGCTAAGGTTCCTTGGAACCCCGTTTATAGAAGGCCTCAGAGGGTTATCTGTGATAGAAATCCCGAATGTTCTTAATTTTATGGGCGGCGACTGGACCTGCTGTCTCTGATAGTAATCCTCTCGGTAGGCAGTTTGCTACCGGGGGAGCTGCTAGCATGGGGGACCAGCCCGCTCGCCTGCCTCCGACTACGCCGACGGCGTACACCCAAAGTAAGGATAGGCTATCTCCCACACAGATGCGCAGTAGACATTGGCAGGCGGCTATACGCACCATGTGTAGCATTCATACTGTAAGGAATTTACTGCAAATCCTCTTATTTACCCTTTTGCTAAGTTCGTATCACTAAACTGTTGAATAAATTACTCCAATACTGAATAATGGAAAAATGGCCTTTATTACAGTACTTCACAATAACACTTATACTTTGCAACTAGCTGGCTTAGTAACCAAACTGACTGATAGCTTAAATGAAACTGATTTTCAAAATAATACTGCTATTGCTCGCTAGATAGCGTCTTAATGGAAACTGCTTGTAGCGCCTCTACCGCTGGTGTTTAATACTATGTGATTTCCTCGTGGCATCTTCTAGGCGCTTCCAGAATTTAGTTAGCCACCGCCATATAATTATAACCACAGATGCACCTATATAACTTCTCATATGCTTGTATTTATGAGCGACACTTCCACAATTACAATTGCATACTTTTGGGAGCAGTTCATATATCTGCATGTGTTTGTGCATCTCTTCTCTGCTGCGTGTACGTACATATGTGTAGAAATAATGATTTATTCGTTTATGTAGATACAAGTGACTGTCTGCTTTATTGTTGTTGTGACTTCATTTACTTACTAACAGATTAGTGATGGGAGTATTACTTAGTGTCACTAATATTCGTCACACTGCCCTCCACCTAAGTCTGATCGTCCCGATCAGACAAATCTCCCGATCTAAACGCTGCTAGCATCTCCAAAGGTACCACTCTTCTACTTCGTGGTTTCCCAATGGTTTGTATGCGGTAGGTGGTGTCACTGATATTCTTCACAACTTTGTACGGGCCTTCCCAACTGCACCGAAATTTGGATGGAACACATTTCCGCCGGTGAGGGTTGTATAGCAGTACCAGATCTCCCTCCAAGAAACCTTCCGAATTAAAGTTCTTGTCATGCCAGTGTTTGATCTTACTACTCATTACCCTGAGCCGTTCCCTCACACTCTGTTGTTTGGCCAATTAACTACTTCGTAGAGCTTGCGCTTGACGGATTGGCTTCGCATAATCAGTATCGTTCTCACGTTTCACAACAGTAGTGCACTCCTTCTTGAAACTACCCTCGCATTTTTTCTGCGAAATTCGTTGCTTCGTTTTTTTGCGTCCATTAGGTTTTGTCAATGCCAGTGTTTCTCTCGCAGGTACTTTTGATTTTGCTTTATTTGGCCCATTCGATCTATCAACTTTTGCCTTTGACTTTCGTGGTCTTTTTCGAGTCTTCTCCACCAGTACTCGATTATTACTGAACCCTTTCTGCAAACTGAAGTTAAGTGGTATATCCTGATTCTTATAAAGCATCACTCTTCTCTGCATATGGATCTTGATGTCATGGTCAACCAAGAAGTCCACTCCCAATATGACTTCATCAACGATCTCCGCCACAACGAATTTGTGTAGAACTGTGACCTTTCCAATCAAGACTTCACATACCACTTCTCACTGGACTCGGTTATACTCGCCAGTGACCGTACGATACCTTGCTCCAGGTAATGGTTTTACTCTCCTGTTGACCAAGTCAGATCGGATCAAGGAATGAGATGCGCCCGTATCTACAGTCAGTACACGCTCCTTGCCATCCAGCTTTCCTTCGATGGCAATACTGCTCGATTTACTTCCAATTTGCGACACAGACATCACAGGACATTCAATAGCTGGGGCAAGTTTTCGTTCTTTACATCTGACACGCTCTTGCTGATCTCCTCCAACTTTGCGTTTACAGCCACCCACATTGTTGGAACTATTAGGACCAAGATCGCAATGACGTGCAATGTGACCGCGCTTCCCACATTTGAAGCATTTGATAACTCTTTCACTCCGCTTTTGCGATCCTCTCAGCGCCTCCAATATTGCGTCTACCCACTCTGGCCTTTCTACTTCCACACGGCGTGCTTTGAAAACCGGCTTACACAGAAGCGACGCTGTTTGCTGAATCAGAGTTTGTGACACCGTTTCTGCGAATGTTCGCTTTGGGTTTGCGTATGTAGCTCACTTTATTTCGACTTCCCGTATGCCATTTATAAAGCTCTGAATCTTTACCCTTTCAGTGTATTCCACGGGTGCGTCCGCACTTGCAAGATGTGCCAGCCTTTCAACATCTCTTGCAATGTCTCACCAGGCTTCTGGAAGCGGTTCAGTAACTCCATTTGGTATATCTGTTTTCTATGCTTGCTTCCATGACGTCTCTCGACAGCGACCATCAATGCTGTTCCGTTCGTACTCTGAAATAGTCTGTAAGATTTCGGCAGCTGGTCCTTTCAATGCTACGAAGAGTGCAGCAACTTTAACTTCAGCATTCCAGTTGTTCACTACTGCGGTCTTCTCAAACTGTAGATTAAAGACCTGTAAAGGAACAGAACCGTCAAAGGATGATGTTTTTAGCTTAGGATTACTCGTTGAAACTGCTGGGCTGTTCACTTGTAATTCCTGGATCCTATATTTCAAAGCATCCATCTCTGCCTCTATTTTATCCTGTCGACCACTGAAGCCTTCATAAAACTGGGTTTGTTTTTCTTCCATATGCGCTTTCAGTTTCGATGATACACGGACTTCCTGCTCTTCTAGTTGTGTGGAGATCTGAGTTGATATCTGTGCTGAAATTTGTGCCGATATTTCGGAAATACGCGTCTCCTGTGCTTCAATCTTAGATGTTATGCGTGCCTTCTGCGATTCCAGTTGAGATGACATTTGTGACGACATTTCTGAAATGCGTGCCTCCTGTGCTTCCACCTTGTATGTTAAACGTGTCTCCTGCGATTCCAGCTGAGATGCCACTGTCGATGTTTGAGCAGTTATTGCAGCCAATATCATGTTCAAGTCTGTGCTCGTAACTGTCTGCGATGTTTCGTTCTTCTCTTAAATTTTTGTTGTTGTCTCGTCGACATCAAAATGAAAGACATACATACACTCCACGTTAATTCCTTCTGCTTCCATTGCCTCTCGTAGTCGTGCCTGAAGTTCAAGTTTAATGCCGGTTGTATTCAATCTACGGCTCTCCAACTCCTTCTTCAGTTGCTGGATCTTCAATTCACTGAACTTTGCCATGTCCTTGTTGTCCTCTGGAATTTATTCAACAATTCCTCTTCTGACACCAATTGTAACGAATTTACTGCAAATCCTCTTATTTGCCCTTTTGCTAAGTTTTTACCACTAAACTGTTGAATAAATAACTCCAATATTGAATAATGGAAAAATGGCTTTTATTAAAGTACTTCACAATAACACTTATACTTTGCAACTAGCTGGCTTAATAACCAAACTGACTGATAGCTTAAATGAAACTGATTTTCCAAATAATACAGCTATTACTCGCTATATAGCGTCTTAATCGAAACTGCTTGTAGCGCCTCTACCGCTGGTGGTTTTATACTCTGTGATTTCCTCCTGGCATCTTCTAGGCGCTTCCAGAATTTACTTAGTCACCGCCATATAATTATAACTACAGATGCACGTGTATAGCTTCTCATGTGATTGTATTTGTGAGCGACACTTCCACAATTACAATTGCATACCTTTGGGAGCATCTCAGATATCTGCATGTGTTTGTGCATCTCTTCTCTGCTGCGTGTACGTATATATGTGTAGACATAATGATTTATTCGTTTATGTAGATACAAGTGACTGTCTGCTTTATTGTTGTTGTGACTTCATTTACTTAGTATCAGATTAGTGATGGGAGATAATGATGGGAGTGTCACTAATATTCGTCACAATACACTCACTTATTCATTCATTCGTTTGTGCAAACATATATTTCGACACGTTTTAGTATTCTTGAAACACATTGACTCTTACATACATATTCATTCATTTGTACCTACATATTCCGACACGCGCTACGACAGTCTACGTCTCGTAACTTGAGGCTTATTCTATTTCAATTTAAGGCTGACTAATTGCTCACCACAAACCTTTGCCTGCACACAATTTATTCCTATGACTCGTTTACACTTAACTAGCATTTTCCATACTCTATTCCGTTTTTGTTTAACTTGCATTTCCCACAACTTATTTATACTTACCTTGCGCTTCCCGCCGAACTGAATATGTATCTATGCGGTTCGCTGGCAAAGCGCCTAATTATATTTTGTACACTTACAGCCCGATTCTAATGTGGTAACAACTTTCTTCACCACGGCAACTTTATTCATGTGGCAACTTTTGCACCCTTTTGGTATTCTGCCCACGAAAGCCGCCGGATAATTGTTTACCCAATAAAATAGGTGGTAACATCGATGCAACCACACAAAACAGCTGTTGATTGGAAAAATAAATAAAAGATTTTAAGCGCAAAACAGAATTGTAGTGAAAATTGAACGGGTTAACAATAAAATATATATATATAATAAAATAAATATAATAAAATAAAATATATATGGTCCTTACAAAATGTGATATACCATCGCACCTGGGCTTAGGTAGTGCATGCATACTTCCTATAATTATATGCATTTATTAATTTACTGGAAACTTTCAAAAATATTCACAGAATTTACTTACTTTTTCATCTCCATTTTGCCGCTTTTATTGTTTGTTTACACATTTATATATGCATGTATTCTATTTTAAATTTTCCCAAAGACATTGGTGAGTTTTTTCGTGATGGCAGCATTACCCCCTGGGCAAGAATCACGAATAAAAGTACTGGTAACGATTTTCGATGACATAATACTCCGGTTAGAAATTTACCGGTAACGTTCAGAATCAGGCCGTTAGTATGTAAGTATGTATTAATGTAATGTAGGTAGCTCATAAGAATTAACTAGAATAATTTTGTATAAATACGAAGGTAACTTCACTAATAAAGACAGTAATTGTTTTGACACCCAAATAAAAAGCAAAGTTCTTTTTCTTACTTTTTTTACCACATAAACTAAATAACAATGTTCTGCAATTTTGTAAACTGCCAAGTGAAAGGTGATACCGAGCGTTTCGTGTCGTGCTGGCTTTGTGATGAGCTTGCTCATATGAAGTGCGCTAGTTTGACGGCAAGGGTATGTGACGCGATCAACGATAACAAGGGCGTGCTTGAAATGCAGATCCAAGGAAGTGAATCTTTTTAAGCTTTTCAAACATACTCGAAACGCATTCTCCGAAATCGATAAAGAACTTTCTCCATTGGGCGATAAATTCAAGTATTATTTAAAACTTTTAAATGTATTACTGATTTACCTTCTAATGCTAATAGTGACAGCCGCGATAGTAAACGAATTCGGACTAATGTCCCGGCTGGCGTACTGACCCTCGACCTCGTTCAAATCATCCCGAATCCAATCGTTCCCGCACCTGGCACTGTAGAATTAATAAACTTAGCATCCCCAAGTCCACTTACACTAGAGCCTTCAACATCAAAGGCACCTTCAACAAAACCAGAAGCTAAAAAAAATATTGAGCCTGCAAACCGTTCTCAGGCGACTGAGCCTGGAACTAGGAAGTTGGTTGTAATCCCTCCTAATTCGTGTCAATATTTGAGAGGGAGACTACTGAAAGGAAAACCGATCAAGTAACAATTCAGAAATTTAATTTTAGCTATGAAAGAAATGTATCTTCCTTTAGATTAGATGTACCTATTGAACATTTTAAATATTATCTTGAGTAACGATTTTTGGCCCCCTGGGGCATTTGTGCGGGAATTTGAATATAGGCGGAATAAGAGTGTTCCACAATTAGCAAAGATCCCTCTTAATACCATTTAGTCAAAAAACTGAACGTACAATCTGCTTTAGATATATTTTTCCAAATTGTATAGGCTTAAACACCAAATTAACTGAACTGCTTTTAAAATCATTTAACTTATGTTACGATACAATTGCTTTTACTGAAACTTGGCTGAAACCGCATGTCTTTAATTCAGAGATCCTCTTTAATGACTACCAGATATATAGGTGGAGTTCTACTTGCTGTAGACTCTTCAATGCCATCTGAAGAGATTAGCGTACCCACCATCGATACAATTGAGCTCTTATGCATACGCACTCAGCTAGCAAATTGCCACATTTACTTAGCCATATTTCGTATCCCGCCATATTCTGAACTGTCCGTTTATATGCATCACATTTCATTGCTAAAACTGTAAATTCGATGTTAAAGCCTTCCGATTCCATTATTGTCTTAGGTGACTTCAATATGCCGCACACTTCATGGTACATCTCTGACTGTAATATCGTACCATATCCGTCAAAGTCTTCCAGCAATACAACTCCAGTTATCGCTTTGACTTTGCGAAGACCAATTTCAAATACTTTAATCGTGATCTACCTCGAATAGTGTGGCCAATATTAAATGCTAGCGTAGAGCATAGCCCACAATACCACTTACTCTCTTTTGGAAAAGTACGTACCTAAGCGGATTTGTGTACATTCCGATACAAGGCAAGTATGGTTTACTAAAGAGCTGAAAATTAAAAAAAATAAAAAGTCTCGGTCGTGCAAGTTGTTCAAAAAACGGGTTTATATAGCTATTACTAACAGAACTCTATTCTACGCTGTAAGTATTGTCAGTTGAACAAAAAGTGTTACAAAGCTTATCTTTGCAAAACGAAAAGAAATGTAATTTGCAATCCGAAAGCATTTTACGGATACGTAAACTCTAAACGCTGGGTGAAAGGGTTTCTATCATCCATGACATTCCAAGATAATATTTCCAGCGATGATCAAAAGATTGCCGGCTTATTTGCGGAATTTTTCAAATCAAATTACTCTATTGAGACCAACGTTTCGCCTAATGAATACCCATATCATCTTGATACATGTAATACAATTAGAGCGCCATATATATCTTCAGAAGATGTATTATCTTATTTAAGAACGACACACTTTCTTAAAAAATGTGCTGCAAACATCTATCAGCCGCTAAAAGATTTATTTAATTTATCTTTAATATATAGCGTTTTCCCAACAATGCGGAAGGAATCTTTTCTTATCCCGCTTCATAAAAATGGAAGCAGGTAGAAAACTACCGGGGAATAGCAAAGTTATCTGCTATCCCTAAGTTAGTTGGGGCTATTGTTACCCACCACCTAACGTTCTCTTTTTCCCCCATAATTGCAAGCTCACAACATGGATTCTGTAAGGGTAAATCAACTATCACCAATTTACTGGAATTTACCATTCACGTTTCTAATGCATTTACAGAAAGCCTTCACACCGACATAATTTACACCGATTTCAGTAAAGCTTTCGACAAAGTATCACACCCATTACGTATTTATAAGCTCGGTCAACTTGGTTTTCAACCCCGACTTATATGTTGGATTCCTTCGTATCTCTGTAATCGTACGCAAAAAGTAATCTTTAAAACTACACTTTCTAGGGTCATCAATGTTTCTTCTGATGTTCCTCAGGACAGCCTCTTGGTTCGATTCTGTTCTTGTTGTTCATAAACGATTTATCCAATACAATAAATAATGAAAAATCTTGATGTACGCTGACAATGTAAAACTTTTCAAATCATATGCGTTTGGTGAGGAACATTCCTTGCTTCAAACGGATTTAAATAACATGGTTACCTGGTGCAATGTAAATTATATGCCGCTCAATCTTAAAAAATGTAAAGTTATGTGTTTTTCTCGGAGAATTTCGCCGCCAGCGTCATATATAATTATCAGCTATAGTCTAGAAATTGTAAATAATTTCGTTGACTTGGGAGTTATGATAGATACCAAACTTAGTTTCAACCTTCATATTTATGCTACAGTGAATAAAGGCAAAGGTGTTTTTGCATTCGTTAAACGGTGGTCAAAAGAATAACGTAACTAAAGCACTTTTTACAACATTAGTTAGGCCAATATTAGAATATGGCTCAGTAATCTGGAATCCGCGTTATCAAGTCCATGCAGACAGTCTCGAATCAATACAAAAAGAATTTTTACTATTTGCCTTAAGAAATTTTCAGTGGGACCCTTTATATAATATTCTACCTTATACTAATCGATTAAAGCTTATCAATCTTGCAACTCTTGCTAGTCGAATGGAAATGCTTGGTGTAATATTTATGACAAAACTTTTAAATGGATCGATTTCAAGCCCATTATTTCTGAATGAATTGAGCTTTTGTGTTCTCTCGGACTTCGAGACACTTCAAACCTCTCCTGCTGAAACAATGTAGAACGAATTTCGAAATAAATGAACCTTTCGGTGTTTATGCCAAGATTATAACTCTCACTCAAACACATTTGATAGTTCGGACTTAGCCTGCTTTCATTGGGCCACTTGAGCGCACTGCCACAACGTCCATTACAAAAAACAAAAAAAAAAAAAGATTGTGGCCTCTTTTGCAGTAAATACTACATTGAAACCATGATCTGTTTTTTTCGAAACTGAGAGTAGATCTGATGGCAGGTCAGGAACGTAGAGCGTATCATCAAATTTTGCTGTGATGCCTTCTGACGTGATGAGTTTCACATTACCATTTCCATGTATTTTCGTTGACTCGTTGTTAGCCAAATGTAAAACATTTATGTCCGATGGCCCAAGTCCTCTAAATTTTTCCTTTTTGCCACACATATGCGAAGATGCACCTAAATGTAGACATCATCGCTCGAGCTATGCATCACATGTATTGTGACTTCTGCAGATCTTGTTGATTCGTTGCATTTCAAGCCATTCTCCTTAACCTTTTCGCTCGTTGGCCTTGTGACCTATTTTTCCGCAGTAATGACAGGCATATTTAAACTTTCCTCTACCTTGCTTTATTCTCTGGTTCTGTGAATTTTTGTGGACCAACATTGCATTGGGGGTGTTCTCACTATGATTGCGTTTACTTGCTTCGTATTCTTCCAGCAGCTTTACCTAAATTCTAAATGACTCCTACTCTCCAGGAATGCTGTACAACAACAAGACTGTTAGAATTTCATTAATTATTTCGAGTTCCATTTCTTGAATCTTGTCTACGAAAAAATGTTTCACGTGGCCTCGCATATCTTGGTCATTCTTCATTTTTAGTAATTTAAGAGGCTTCAATAACATTGCCTTACGAGTTGGTCCTTTGGATTAATATATGTTATCAAGCTTGTCCCATATATCCTTTAAAGTGATACAATTTCTTATTTGCTTCATTTCGGTAGTGTCCCATCCGGCAACTTTTTCAGGGGAGAAGTTGATTTTGAACACGTACCATTCACGTATTTCCAGGCAGCATTCTTTGTTAGAAGGGCCTCAATCTGGAACTTCCACGTATCGAAATTCTCTTTACCCAATGGCTCAATTTTCACGGCTGTGTAGCTCATCCTAAATCGCACGTATGTAGGTATTTATTAGTTACTTATACGGCGCAGTTGAAGCTTTCTGGGTCCATAACCTATTGTGATGATATTCAGCAACAAATTTATTTGAATGTGAAAAAATCTTGACATACATTTTTTAAATAGTTTATGTAAGCAATTCTTACTGAGAATATTACATATAAAATAACAAATAACAAAGTTTATTATTCCATTTGCTAAAATCCAACACCTCACTTTTCTTTAGTGTATCCTTTAAACCCTTTACCATGTATATTCATACATATAACACGCGTTACCAACCCTTGATTTTTTATAAAATTAGGGAAATCAGTAGTATTTTTTACTTACGAGCATGTAACGCTACAAGAAAAATTTATTTCCTTACCTCTTTGATGGTGCGTAGCAAACAAGTTAGTAAAATATCGTAGCCACAAGCTTAGGCGCTCTTCATGTCGAAAGAAATAAAATAATTAAAAAAAAAATTTTAATTTAAACGGTTTTATTGAAAACATTACTTACATAAAATAACAATAATACGAAAAGCTAGAAAATAATTAGGTAGGTCCTAGGTACTAGTCATCACACTCCTTATCAATCTAGGGCGTTGATCAGACAATTAAATAAAAGCGTTGGGCGCGTGAAATTTCTAAAAATGTGAGGCGTAGCATAACCTGATTAAGGTTCAGTTGGTTTTACTTATGATTATCAATAGAAATATGACGCGTCCAACGCTTTTATTTAATTGTCTGATCAACGCCCTAGGTTGATAAGGAGTGTGATGACTAGTACCTAGGACTTACCTAATTATTTTCTAGCTTTTCGTATTATTATTATTTCATGTAAGTATTGTTTTCAATAAAACCGTTTAACTTAACATTTTTTTTTTAATTATTTTATTTTCAAGTTTTTAGTCTTTATTTAATTGCCTATTATTTCTCATTCTATTTAGTTCATTTAGTGACTCATTATTACAAGGACTCTTTCCTGACAATTTGTTACAACCTAAGTCCTCAATACATAATCCTTCCAAAGACTTTACTCGACTCTGCGCCACGTATGCTTGTCCCTCCTCCAACTCCAAAATATTTTGATGTCACTTCTACTGGACTGTATGCAATATTTGTTCCAAATATGAGCCAAATCGGGCATCATAGGTCGCTTTCTATTCATGTATGTATTATGTGTTCCAAATATGGACCACAAATACGACTTTTGTGAATATCTCGATCCTTGCGCCACCTAGCGTCGATTTTTTTTTGATAGGTCCCTTTCTATTCTTGTATATATTATGTGTTCCAAGTATGAGCCAAATCGGACCACAAATGCGAATTTTGCGAATATCTCGATCCATGCGCCACCTAGCGACGATTTTTTTCACAGGTCGATTTTTATTCTTGCATGTATTATGTGTTCCAAATATGAGCCAAATCGGCCACAAATGCGAATTTTGTGAATATCTCGATCCTTGCGCCACCTAGCGGCGATTTTTTTCACAGGTCGATTTCTATTCTTGCATGTAAATATTATGTGTTCCACATATGAGCCAAATCGGACCACAAATGCGAATTTTGCGAATATCTCGATCCATGCGCCACCTAGCGACGATTTTTTTTCACAGGTCGATTTCTATTCTTGCATGTATTATGTGCTCCAAATATGAGCCAAATCGGCCACAAATGCGAATCTTGTGAATATCTCGATCCTTGCGCCACCTAGCGGCGATTTTTTTCTTATTATTGCATTGTCGTCGGGTTCTGAACTATATTCCAAGTTTCAACCTTGTAGCTTATCGGGAAGTTACTTAAATTTCAATTACAAGATTCGTTCACAACGGCCGCGCGGCCTGCCTGTCAACTCAAGCTAAATAAAACCGTTTAAAAAGGCAGTCCGTCAATTGTGTGTGCCTATTTTGAGACGCATAACGTTGTTCTCCTTGTGACATTTTATCATGTTTCGTCGGCCTGAAGCTGTTTACAGCCCCTGTGTCAGAACTTTATACTACCTATTTTAATGACCCGAACCTTAACTAAAATATTAAGAACTAGGCTGGAGTGTTTAAGCACAATTGACTTTTCCCAAAAATCTTTTAATATCTAGGGTATATATAGAGCTCGCATACGTTCATTTGTATACTATAAATAAACTCTTTCAATTTGTGTATTTTAAGTAATTCGTTTTTTCTTTTGATTGTTCTTCCAGAAAAATTGCAATTTTAAAGGAAATTTCGAAGCTCTGAATCCCCAAAATGGCTAAAAAATTTTCTAGATTGAACTTGCAGAAATTCTAACTAACTCAATTTATGCACGTAATCTTCTTTGTTTTTACAGGTATCCTCCATAAATAGAGTTTTACGAAATTTGGCTTCACAAAAGGAGCAGCAGGTACAGCAGCAAAGCGAATCGGTGTACGAAAAGCTGCGTATGTTTAATGGACAGCCAGGTGCTTGGACGTGGTACCCCAGTAATACAACACCGGCCCATCTGGCCTTACCACCTCAGCCAACACCAACGCATTTATCCGGGCAACTCGTACGCGATGATTTGCTTAAACGTGGTAAGTTAAATTATATAGGAATAACAAATCCAACTATGTTTAACTGGTGAAATCAGTAGTTTCGCATTAGTCGTTTTTAAAACCGATTTAAAAAAACCCAACAGAAGTATGTATAGTTAAAATTTTCTTAAAGAAGCAAGCTCAAGTCTAAGCAAAATGGTGCCTCTTGCTAAACCAATTTGGTGGTCGATTTGGGAAAAATACTGTGGTATTTCTCTCAAAAGGCGTGGTAGAATTTTTAAAACCATATGAAAATATTATTTCCAAAAGCAAAAAAACATAAAAAAAATATATAATTATCGTAGCGTTAACCGCCCCCAGCCCGATACAATCTTGAAATCAGTTCCGAGACAGTCCAAAAAATAATCTTTAATGAGTCCCGAAAAAGATTCGACATTAATTTCTAAATTCTCCAGTGTTACTTAAAAAATATATCTTCTAAATGATTCTCGAACAGTCCCGAAATGCCTCTAAAAACATTCGCGTATTGGTCCAAAATAGTCACGAAATGATCTCGGCGATATTATTATGAAAGCAACCAACGAAATTTCAAAATCATCTTGCAATAGTCCTGAAACGATCCAGAAATAACGGGAATGATGATAAACCATCCCAAAAAAGTTTCAATCCCGAATCAATCCAGTGGCGAAGTGAGGGGGGCTACTCACAGGGGCGCGCCAAACGGTCCGCAAAGCAGATCTTCCGGGATAATTTGTATTTTTATTATAACTGATTTCTGGATAAAATTTGCTATACTAAAAAATGCATGCATATATTCGAAACACTTGCGACAGGTTGTGGAATAATTGAAAGCATAAATATTTTTTTCCCACGTCCAACGTTATGATGGGAAATATTAAAAAATGCTTTAACAAAAACTGTCAAACGTGAATCTGAAATACGATGGAGCGCCAGAATAGTAGAAAACTTGGAACAATTAACAGAGCATACAAGTTATTTTTTGTTTTTGAGCTCATGGCCGGATTAAATAAAACACTTAATTTTTTATTTAATTTGTTTTATTATTCGTCAATATTTTGACTTCACTCTGAAGTAATCATCAGGACTGACTGCAAAAAACAATACGTAATTTTAATACCAATATATACAAATAAAAACATTCATTAACGCATCAACACCACCTACATCTTCAAATGCGCTTTCAAGACTAACATTTAACATAGCAATTATAAAAAGAAACAGCGACTAAAAATCTAAACAAAGGAAAAGCCGCAATTGTAAGCAAAAAACTTTAAAAACAACAATATATTAGACGGCGAATAGTACATCGATACATATATATTTGGAATTATAGTGTTGCTGTGACACGAAGACGAAAACTTTTATGTTTGTGTAGGTCTGTAAAAATGCATCACGAGCTTTTGTTGTTTTTTTATAAGGTTGCGGTAGACGTGAGAACAATTCGCGATGTCAGTTTTGAAATTCATTCTCTTATTATTAGGGGTGTCCACTATATGAAGCATTTCTAATGTGAAGCGTTTGTTGTAATTTTTCTCTTTTTCTAAAATGGTTACATTATCAAAGTCTGGCTAATGTCCTGTTTCTTGGCAGTGGGATGCTAAACTCCGCCCCTTAACCTAACCATGTCCCTAGCCTGTCAAGTCTGTCACAGTCGCCTCACATCCACGTCCCCCATATTGCACTCGTGCAACACACACATCAATTTAAGGTTTTTAGCCGCACATTCTGAGATAGACTCAACCCATTAAATTAATAAAGGTGGTAGTTTGAATTTCTTTCAAAAACGTTATAAATTCTGTACTTTTATTTAGCAAAAAAAATCCAACTAAAAAGCAATAAAACAAAAAAATCCAAACTTTCAAAAATATTATTTGCAATCTTCTGCCAACGTTCGTATAACTAAATTGTGGAATAAATAACTCCAATATTGAATAATGGAAAAATGGCCTTTATTAAAATACTTCACAATCACACTTATACTTTGCAACGAATAGCTTGCTTAGTAACCAAACTGATTGATAGCTCAAATGAAACTCACTTTCATAATACTGCTATTGCTCGCTAGATAGCGTCTTAATCGAAACTGATTATAGCGCCTCTACCGCTGGTGCTTTTATACTCTGTGATTTCCTCGTGGCATCTTCTAGGCGCTTCCAGAATTTGCTTAGTTGCCGTCATATAATTATAACTACAGATGCACGTAAATAGCTTCTCATATGCGTGTATTTGTGAGCGACACTTCAACAATTACAATTGCATACTTTTGGGAGCATCTCTTCTCTGCTGCGTGTACGTACATATGTGTAGACTTAATGTTTTATTCGTTTATGTAGATACATAATGATTGATCTATGGATGTGCATGCAAGGCGCACCTTAGCATCGGCTTAGAGATGGCAGCACCGCTTAGTTTTGCTAATATTCGTAACAATATATTAGTGTTTCCAACCCTACGTTGCGTTCATATATAGATAGATATATACATAGAAGATACTGTGAAAAACTTAGGAAGCTTAAAGAAAGCTATTTATTTATTGGCAAAAAAGATTGACCTAAAAACTTTAAATAAAGAGGAAAGAAAATAAAAAATGGATCAAATTGGATCGAAATATATATAATACAAAAACAATTTTGCATAAAAACGGGACTCAAAATTAATAAAATGTTCAACTGAAAATCACTGAATACGTAGTGTACCTGATTATCAGGCTGCCACTATAGCCCAACCGATTATCACCAAACATTTTTGAATATAAAGATGTTGCATGCGCGAACTTTAGTGGAAAGCAGCGGAGCTTCACAAAATTCTAGTAGGTCACTTCCACCACACCAAAAACTTTAACACAATTTTTAACAAAATTTAAGCACACAATACACTGATTGGATTTTTAGAGAGTAAAATTTAAATTTCTGAACACATTAGCTGAATAAAAAGTGTAAAAATAATTGTTAAATAACAAATACAGACAGTGGTAGTTTAACAAATTCTGCTATGGTAAGTGGTGAATGTGACCAACTAGAGGTTTGTGAAGCTTGCTTCACACTATTTTTCGTCCCAGCAATATCTCTATGTTAATATTGTCTCTGTTATCACCCTCTTCTGGCTTCCAATAAGTTTTCCCTTTTTTTTTTTGTTTTGTGAACAGATATATGTATATGTTTAAAGTATGTGTACCTACGTAATATCAATAGCTCTAACTTCTAACACTTACCGATCAATCCCGCGACGAAGGCGCCTGCGTCGAAGAGAGAGTGTGGCTGCAAAGCTGAGAAGGCCTAACCTACATACAGAGAGAATATTAACATAGAGACATTGCAGGGACGAAAAATAATGTGAAGCAAGCTTCACAACAGGGATGCACCTTAACGTTAAGATAATCGTTTATCAAAAAATTTCCACCGTTTCCGTTGAAACACTTCGAAATATTATCGATAAAGAAATTATCAAGATAAATTGTATCTCGTTTTTAACCGAAACGAAAAGCTTTCGTTAACGTTAAAAACGTTAACAAAAAATTGATACTTTGTGTTTGAATTGTGCTGGCAATGCTATAGCCATGGTTGAGCCGTAAGGTGGTAACAGCGAGCGGACCTGCACACACAAACTCCATGTAATTTGTTTGTGTAATTCGTTGGTGGTAATGTCCAAAATACTCTGAGAAATGTTCGTAATGTCAAAATTCATGGGAAAAGTTGCAATCAGCTTGGCTAATGCTTTCACCTTTAATGACTCCGCCATCAATCAGTTTTGCCAGCATAGTTTGATTTCGTTTTGATATGGCAGAAAACGAAACATAATCATTTCGTTAATTTGACGTTCTTAACGTTAATAAACGAAACGAAATGACTTTGTTTCGTTTATTAACTTTAATTATCGTAACGAAATGATATCTATTTATCTATTTATTTATTTATTTAATCTTGAAATTGTTACATTTCTTACAGACTAATTACAAATGTAGGCAAATACCAACTAACTTAACTGGTCATTAAGTAGCATTTTAAACCTATTCTCACAAAAGGAGAAATCCAAAACTGAAGATTTCGGAAGCAAATTAAACTCTTTAAGAGCTCTGACAACAGGAGCATTGGCAGCATAATTAGTCCTCGCCAGCCCCACATAAAATGTGGCATGATTCCTTAAACAAATATTAGGAATAACAAAGAAAATACGGTCAAGTAAAAAGGGGCAGTCCACCACCCCAGATATCAAATTGAAAATGAAAGTTAGAGATAAGAAAGTTCTCCTACAATTTAGTGTCTTAAGACCGATAAGCAAACATCTAGACTCATAGGCGGGAACCGGAAGTTCAAAATGAAGGGGTCGCAGAGCATACTTAATAAAGATTTTCTGAACTCTCTCCAATCGACTAATATGACAGGAATAATACGGACGCCAAATAAAAGCAGCATATTCTAGTTTCGAGCGTACCAGTGAAGTAAAGAGTGTCTTTAAAGTATACGGATCGGAGAAATCTTAACTGAAACGTCTGACAAAAGCCAGCATAGAGTACGACTTAGCTATGGTATAGTTAAGATGGCTATGAAAAGTAAACTTGGAATCAAAAACCACCCCAAGATCAGTGATTTTAGAAACAATGTCTAGTTGTGAGCCACCAATAAAATATGAAGTAGAGATAAGAGTACGGGACTTGGAATAGGAGACATGGGAGCATTTTTTTAATATTTAAGGGAAGCATATTTTTCTGACACCAAGCTAAAACATTGTCAAGATCACTCTGAAGTTTCGTCGAGTCAGAGGAACACGTTATTTTGCTAAAAATCTTCATGTCATCAGCATACAAGAGAAATTTTGAATATTTAAAACAAGTAGTAATATCATTGATGAACATCACAAAAAGAATCGGACCCAATATACTTCCCTGAGGAACCCCAGAGGAGGCAATAAAAGAATACGAGGACACCCCATCAACTACAACTTCACATGATCTATTAGAAAGATACGATTTAGTCCAATTTAAAAAATTTGAGTGAAAACCAAAACTTTTTAACTTTGATAACAAAATACGATGGTTAACTTTATCAAACGCTTTCGAAAAATCAGTATACACTGTGTCAACTTGGGCGCGGTTACTAAAGGCTTCAATGCAGTATTCGGAGAAAACTGCTAAATTAGAAGTGGTTGATCTCCCAGACATGAATCCATGCTGATCAACAGAGATGAGACGATGAATGGAGAAAAGAATTTTATTTTTCACTATGCATTCAAAAAGTTTTGAGACAGTGGAAATTTTAGAAATAGGGCGATAATTGGAAATATCGTTTTTATTGCCAGATTTAAAAACTGGCGTGATAAAGGAGATTTTTCATGCATCAATGAAGACGCCTTGCTCAAGGGATTTATTGAAAAGCAGCCAGATCGGGTAGGCGAGAGCTGCGCAGTTTTTAAAAAGGTGAGACGACAACCCATCGACATCAGTCTGTGACGACATCTTGATTTGACGAATCCCAAGTTCAATATCATCTAACGAGAGTTCAAGAGCCCCAAAGTTTAGTGAAAAACCACTAGCATCCAAGGCACTAAAAAAACCACCACTACTCAAGACAGGGTCAGCCTCGAAATTCGTGCTGAAAAAATCTGCAAAAAGATTTGCAGCATCTAAAGCCGAATCCGCTTGTGTATCTTTGTAAAATACAGCAGAGGGAATACTAGAACACGATCTCTTTGACTTCACATAACGCCAAAAAGCCTTCGGATTCACTTTAATATCGTCTTCAAATTTACTTATATAATTCCGCTTCAAAACTTTGCTCAATGACTTAAATTCTTTCAAATATTTTAAATACAATTCCTTGGAAGTAGGAGACCTAGATTTTTTAAATTTTTTGAAAAACTTGTTTCGCAAATTCTTCAGTTTTTTCAACTCTTTTGTGAACCAAGGAATTTTGTAAACCTTTTTTCTTACACTCGGAATATGTTCACAACAAATGCAATTTAAATTATTCTTAAAAATATTAAAACAACTGGTAACTTCAACCTCAGCAAATAGCGAATCCCAATCAATAGACTCAATTGCCGCATTAACAGCATCAACATCGTAATTTTTAAAACAAAACTTGGAAAGCGAATCTTCTACGTAAGAATTAAACTCATAAAATTCCAAATGAAGAACAAGCGGTACATGATGGGGACCAGGAGTGGACAAAGGGTCTAGACATTCCTGGAGGCAACAATTCATATTATCACTTAAAAATATGAGATCTAATATTCTAATAAGACTGTTATTAAAACTGTTAATCTGACTAAGGTCACATCTTGAGAAGCCGTCAATCAAATAGGTTTCAGCAAACGCATTTGAAGACATAGGAAGAAGCCCCCGACTATTATCAAAAGTAGACCATTCTAGATTACTGAGGTTGAAATCGCCAAAAACGCAAACATTTTCATGACTAGATTCTAAGGCTAAAATATTATCAACATGCTCTTTATAAAGTAAATCGCTAATAGTAGGCGGTCCATAAGAAACACAAATTAAAAGTTTAGAAACTCCATGTACAGAAACGCAAAGCATATCTAACAGAGAATGAGCATTCGGCAATGGCACCATAGTCGCTCGATATTTTCGCCGAATCGCAACTAAAACGCCTCCTCCTCTAGACAGACCAGTTTTTAATGCATCGCGATCTTTTCGAAAAACGCAGAATAAATTTTCATCGAAAAATTCACCATCCATAAAAGTGTCATTTAGCCAGGTCTCGACAATAACAAAGATGTCAAAATCCAAGTTTGAACTCATCCTATATAGTGAGTCAGACTTGGTTCTTAGGCCTGATACGTTTTGAAAATAAATTTTAAGATCCTTGTAAGAATGAATATTAGCTACATCCCGTGTCGAGGTTTGTATAGAAATGTTTAAACGGTTCCTTGTACCATCTGACCCAACCGATTGCCATTGGACATCGGTTTGACCTCGTCGTTTTTTGAACGAAAATTAAAAGGACGCACGGCAATGTTTGAAGGCCATAAGTCAGGCACCAATAGCTTAGGTAGTACACTTTCCTCAACACCAAATTTAAAATTAATATAACGCAGAGAATTGGGATCCACGCCAATCTTCACCAACGGAAAACAAACGATGGAGTTAACATCAATACCAGTATGTTGAGAAATATGAAGTTTTATTTTATCGGATGTGACCGAGGCAGAGAAAGGCGAAATATGCAACCACTTCCTTTTAGAAACAGCACTTAAGTCACTATTAATGCCCGACCCAACAACTAAAGGTGGCGCTAGCAAGCGCGAATTAATTTTATTACCATAATTGGGGGAGGGTCTAATGTTATCATTGGCAGCATTATTGTTGCTTACAGCATTATTCGGAATTGAACTAGTACCTGTGGTACCTGCATCAGAATTATCATTACTGGGACTGGGTCTAATGTTAACATTAGCAATGCCAGCATTATTGTTGCTTTCACCACTATCCGGCAATAAACTAGTACTTGTCGTACCTGCATCAGCATTATCATTGTTAGAAGCGCTTTCTTTGTTATGTTGAGTTTTATTTCTTCGTTTCAATTTTTTTTATTTTGCACTGTCTTCCATTCGTTTTGATTACCAACAACTGCAGGAGACGAAGTAGACGAAGAAGATTGCAAAGCAACGGCGTTAGAAATTGGCGTCACAGTTGAAACATTGTTAACAACAGCAGCATCATTAGGCAACAACAACCACGCTGGTTGAGCAGCAGTACAAATACTAGCTCGGTTCGTTGGTTAAGCATGCCTGCTTCACAAAAACCTCTAGTACGTCACATTCACCACTTACCACAGCAGAATTTGTTAAACTATCACTGTCTGTATTTGTTATTTAAAAATTATTTTTACACTCTTTATTCAGCTAATGTGTTCAGAAATTTAAATTTTACTATCTAAAACCCCAATCAGTGTATTTGTGTGCTTAAATTTTGTTAAAAATTGTGTTAAAGTTTTTGGTGTGGTGGAAGTGACCTACTAGAATTTTGTGAAGCTCCGCTGCTTTCCACTGAAGTTCGCGCACGCAACAACTTTATATTCAAAAAATTTTGGCTGCAGTGAACTTTTTCATCTTCCCTGTGTTGATATTCTCACAAATGACATGGATTATTTAGTGAAATCTAACATTCCTTTTTATACTCAGTTGAGCAGAGCTCACATAGTATATTAACTTTGATTGGATAACGGTTAGCTGTACAGGTATAAAGGAATCGAGATAGATATAGACTTCCATATATCAAAATCATCAGGATCGAAAAAAAATTTGATTGAGATATGTCCGTCCGTCCGTCCGTTAACACGATAACTTGAGTAAATTTCTTGATGAAATTCGGTACGTAGGTTCCTGAGCACTCATCTCAGATCGCTATTTAAAATGAACGATATCGGACTATAACCACGCCCAATTTTTCGATATCGAAAATTTCGAAAAACAGAAAAAGTGCGATAATTCATTACCAAAGACGGATAAAGCGATGAAACTTGGTAGGTGAGTTGAAATTATGACGCAGAATAGAAAATTAGTAAAATTTTGGACAATGGGCGTGGCACCGCCCACTTTTAAAAGAAGGTAATTTAAGATTTTTGCAAGCTGTAATTTGGCAGTCGTTGAAGATATCATGATGAAATTTGGCAGGAACGTTACTATATGAATGCTTAATAAAAATTAGAAAAATCGGAGAACGCCCACTTTAAAAAACAATTTTTTTTTAAGTAAAATTTTAACAAAAAATTTAATATCTTTACAGCATATAAGTAAATTATGTCAACATTCAATTCCAGTAATGAAATGGTGCAACAAAATACTAAAATAAAAGAAAATTACAAAATGGGCGTGGCTCCGCCCTTTTTCATTTAATTTGTCTAGGATACTTTTAATGCCATAAGTCTAACAAAAATTTACCAATCCATGTGAAATTTGGTAGGGACATAGATTCTAGGACGATAACTTCTTTCTGTGAAAAAGGGCGAAATCGGTTGAAGCCACGCTCAGTTTTTATACACAGTCGACCGTCTGTCCTTCCGCTCGGCCGTTAACACGATAACTTGAGCAAAAATCGATATATCTTTACTAAACTCAGTTCACGTACCTACCCGAACTCACTTTGAATTGGTATAAAAAATGGCCGTAATCCGACAATGACCACGCATACTTTTTCGATATCGAAAATTACGAAAAATGAAAAAAATGCCATAATTCTATACCAAATACGAAAAAAGAAATGAAACATGGTAACTGGATTGGTTTATTGACCCAAAATATAACTGTAGAAAAAAACTTTGTAAAATGGGTGTAATACCTACCTTATTAAGTAGAAGAAAATGAAAAAGATCTGCAGGGCGAAATAAAAAACCCTTGAAATCTTGGCAGGAATACTGTTCATGGTATTACATATATAAATAAATTGGCGGTACCCGACAGATGATGTTCTGGGCCACCCTGGGCCACATTTTGGTCGATATCTGGAAAACGCCTTCACATATACAACTACCACCAATCCCTTTTAAAACCCTCACTAATACCTTTAATTCGATACCCATATTGTACAAACGCATTCAAGAGTCACCCCTGGTCCACCTTTCTGGCGATATCTCGAAAAGGCGTCCACCAATAGAACTAAGACCCACACCCTTTTAAAATACTCATTAACACCTTTCATTTGATACCCATATCGTACAAACATATTCTAGAGTCACCCCTGGTCCACCTTTATGGCGATATCTCGAAAAGGCGCCCACCTATAGAACTAAGGCCCACTCCCTTTTAAAATACTCATTAACGCCTTTCGTTTGATACCCATATTGTACAAACGCATTCTAGAATCACTCCTCCTCCACCCTTATGGAAATATTTCGAAAAGACGACCACCTATACAACTACCACCACTCCCTTTTAAAACCCTCATTAATACCTTTAATTTGATATCCATATCGTACAAACACATTCTAGAGTCACCCCTGGTCCACCTATAGAACTAAGACCCACACCCTTTTAAAATACTCATTAACACCTTTCATTTGATACCCATATCGTACAAACATATTCTATAGTCACCCCTGGTCCACCTTTATGGCGATATCTCGAACAGGCGACCATCTATAGAACGAAGGCCCACTCCCTTTTAAAATACTCATTAACGCCTTTCGTTTGATACCCATATTGTACAAACGCATTCTAGAATCACTCCTCCTTCACCCTTATGGAAATATCTCGAAAAGACGACCACCTATACAACTACCACCACTCCCTTTTAAAAGCCTCATTAATACCTTTAATTTGATACCCATATCGTACAAACACATTCTAGAGTCAACCCTGATCCACCTTTATGGCGATATCCCTAAATGGCGTCCACCTATAGAACTATGGCCCACTCCCTCATAAAATACTCTTTAATGCCTTTCATTTGATACCCATGTCATACAAACACATTCCAGGGTTACCCTCGGTTCATTTTCCCACATGGTTATTTTCCCTTATGTTGTCTCTCAACTGAGTATGTAATGTTCGGTTACACCCGAACTTAACCTTCCTTACTTGTTATTGTAAAGCTTATGAGAGAGCGCGTCGCAGTTCTTTTCGCTCACCACCCCGTTAATCTTGACAATAATTCTAATCAACAGTATCATGCAAATGCTAATAACAACAAGTAAGGAAAGCTAAGTTCGGGTGTAACCGAACATTACATACTCAGCTGAGAGACAAAATAAGGGAAAATCACCATTTAGCAAAATGAACCTAGGGTAACCCTGGAATGTGTTTGTATGACATGTGTATCAAATGAAAGGTGTTAATGATTATTTAAAACGTAGTGGACCTTAGTTCTATAGGTGGACGCCTTTTCGAGATATCGCAATAAGGGTGGACCAGGGGTGACTCTAGAATGTGTTTGTACGATATGGGTATCAAATTAAAAGTAGTAATGAGTGTTTTAAAATGGAGTAGCCCTTAGTTGTATATGTGAAGGCGTTTTCGAGATATCGAACAAACTGTGGACCAGGGTGACCCAGAACATCTTCTGTCGGGTACCGCTAATTTATTTATATATGTCATACCACGAACAGTATTCCTGTCAAGATTCCAAGGGCTTTTGATTTCGCCCTGCAGAACTTTTTCATTTTCTTCTACTTAATTTGGAAGGTTCCACACCTATTTTACAAAGTTTTTTTCTTAAGTTATATTTTGCGTCTATAAACCAATCCAATTACCATGTTTTATTCCTTTTTTCGTATTTGGTATAGAATTATGGCATTTTTTTTTATTTTTCGAAAAAGTGGGCGTGGTCATAGTCGAATTTCGGCCATATTTTATACCAAGATAAAGTGACTTCAGATAAGTACGTGAACTAAATTTAGTTAAGATATATCGTTTTTTGCGCAAGTTATCGTGTTAACGACCGAGCGGAAGGACAGACGGTCGACTGTGTATAAAAACTGGGCGTGGCTTCAACCGATTTCGTCCACAGAAAACAGTTATCGTCATAGGATCTATATCTCTACCAAATTTTACAAGGATTGGTAAATTTTTGTTCGACTTGTGGTATTAAAAGTATTATAGACGTATTAAATGAAAAAGGGCGGAGTTACGCCCATTATGAAATTTTCTTTTATCTTTGTATTTTGTTGCACCATATCATTACTGGAATCGAATGTTGACATAATTTACCTTTATACTGTAAAGATATAAAATTTTTTGTTAAAATTTGACTTAAAAAATTTTTTTTTAAGTGGGCGTGTTCGTTATCCGATTTCGCTAATTTTTATTTAGCACACATATAGTAAAAGAAGTAACGTGCCTACCAAATTTCTTCATGATATCTTCAACGACTGCCAAATTACAGCTTGCAAAACTTTTAAATTACCTTCTTTTAAAAGTGGGTGGTGCCACGCCCATTGTCCAAAATGTTTCTAATTTTCTAGTTTGCGTCATAAGGTCAATGCACCTACCAAGTTTTATCGCTTTATCCGTCTTTGGTAATGAATTATCGCACTTTTTCCGTTTTTCGAAATTTTCGATATCGAAAAAGTGGGCGTGGTTGTAATCCGATTTCGTTTATTTTAAATAGCGATCTGAGATAAGCGCCCAGGAAGCTACATACCAAATTTCATCAAGATACCTCAAAATTTACTCAAGTTGTCGTGTTTACAGACGGACGGACAGACGGAAGGACATGGCTAAATGAATTTTTTTTTTCACCTAGATCATTTTGATATATAGAAGTCTATATCTATATCGATTAGTTTATGCCGTAACGGATTACCGTTATGCGAACAAAGTTAATATACTCTGTGAGCTCTGCTCAGCTGAGTATAAAAACAATAAAAACGAACAATGTGTGTGCAGTGGGCAAGAACATGATTTAAAATCAACGTTGAGTTGGCGGCCGCCGTGGTGTGATGGTAGCGTGCTCCGCCTATCACACCGTATGCCCTGGGTTCAACTCCCGGGCAAAGCAACATCAAATTTTTAGATATAAGGTTTTTCAATTTGAAGAAAATTTTTCTAAGCGGGGTCGCCCCTCGGCAGTGACTGGCAAGCGCTCCGAGTGTATTTCTGCCATGAAAAGCTCTCAGTGAAAACTCATCTGCCTTGCAGATGCCGTTCGGAGTCGGCATAAAACATGTAGGTCCCGTCCGGCAAATTTGTAGGGAAAATCAAGAGGAGCACGACGCAAATTGGAAGAGAAGCTCGGCCTTAGATCCCTTCGGAGGTTATCGCGCCTTACATTTATTTTTATTTTTTATGATGAAAATAGTGTGTGACAATAACGATGTTGTGCTAAAGACATTAAAGACATTAAAGCTGACTTTGTTTTTATGAAAACATTTTTGCCGTTGCCTTGCTCTCGCTTTCAATCGTGTGATGATGCGGGGTATGGTGTTGTTAAGAGCATTTTAGCCAACGATGTTCGTGAGACTTTTGTTGCTGCTAACAATTCTGCAGAGAAAATGTCGATCGAAGCCAGTAGTAAATCCAACGATGCAGGGAAAATCTCTGTCGATAATTTTAATGACCCAAGTAGTGGTTTGAATAATTTTTCTGATGTTGCTAATTCTGCGCCTGTTGCGGCTGACGTGGAAAACAACAAATAAGCGCAAGAATAGGAAAAAGCAAAATAGACAAATGTTGACAAATGTGAACAAAGAAACGAATGTAAGCAAACAAAATAAACCAATGTAAATTGTTGTTGGTACAAGTTCAAACGTTGATTTGGCTGTAGTACAACGTAATGTTGTGAGGCACATTATATGGTGGTATATCTTTTCATTTTTGAATACTGTCACTGAAGAAAATATTCTGAATTACCTTGCCGAACATATTTCTATCGATAAAAACCAACTGTCTTGCTTTAAATTAATAAAGAAATGTGTGGATCCGCATACCTTAAAATGGGTAAATTTTAAACTTGGCGTGCCTGAAGAGATTGCTGACACTATTTTAAAATCAGAAGCCTGGCCTGTGAACGTCAAAGTGCAGCCTTTTGGTTCCGTTCGTGCAAAACGGGATTCCTGATGATGTTGCAGCTATTTTAATGGTATAATTAAGAATATTTAGGATCTCCTTTTCTTGCTATCGCAATGTAACACGCTTTTATTAGAACAATTAGGACTGTGATATAAACTGTAAGGTTTAATAATTTAGGTGTAAAGTTTTAATGTTAAAAATATATAATTATGTACAATATAGAATTCTTTTGTCGCAGACGAAAAAGCCTAATTATCGTTAAAGCTTACAATGAACTTATAAAGTGTTGTATTTCTTTAGAGTCAATTTATTGTTTACTTTTTAGTTAATTTTATTAACCAATAATAAAAGCTTATTTTTAAAAAAGTTTTTTTTTCTTTAATTTTATTTTTTACTTTTTAGTTCATTTTATTAACAAGTAATAGAAGCTTGTTCTTAGAAAAGCCTTTTTCTTAAATTTAATTTAAAAAGGAATTTTTTTAAATTTTTAGTAGGGTAAAATATTGTTTAAATTAGTTACGTAATCTTTACTTAGTTATTTGTAACGTTTCTCATTCTATCCATTTCTTTTAATGCATCAACTTACTTTTTAGTTAATTTTATTAGCCAATAATAAAAGCTTATTTTTAAAAAAGTTTTTTTTCTTTAATTTTATTTTTTTCTTTAATTTTATTATATCATAATCCGAATATATTGGGGCATATTCATAATCGAAATAAAATGTGACTAAGTTAGTTGAAGCATTTTTGACAGAGAGCACATATAAAATTATGTCAAACAGTGTTAAATAACTTAACTTTGCCTATGCCGCGTTCAGTTTACAACTACTTATTGCAGATCTCTCATCTGTGGGTTAAATCTGTTTTAAAATAAAATTCTACTTTCGCTTAGCTAAAATTCCATCGCCAAAAATCTGTAAAACAAAATCAAGTGCGCAGAAAAGTATGCAACACTTACCGGCAACACCACACGGCTGTTGTTTGCAAGGTTGCATTCCTTTGAGGAAGACTCAACCATCACCATCTGGATTAACAGTCATGAGCCTGGACATTCGTGCAATTTTAGTGATGTAAATTGCATGGCGCCAGCGCCAATGCGGTGCCAGCTCAATGTTAGCTCATTGACGAAATGACTCCAATCGAATATTTGACGTTACTTAGTAGTGAGTGCGTAGTACATTTCACTTGCGCTATTGAGTGAAACGACTTTTGTGTGTCAGGCACGAGTTTGGTGTTATTGGCGCTACTGGCAATGATGACACTGAGCTGATGGCGGTAGCGCTGGTAGTTCAGCTTTTGAGTTGTATATTTTAAATTTAATGCACAATTAATATGGGTGTGTTTGAGCGGCCAAATAATAACAGTAGTATTGCTAAAGTCCTGCTAAGTTGATGGAATGTCGCTAATTTCCTAGCGATTATCAATAGATTGTCAATATTTCGTTCAACGGGCACGCGTAATTGGCACATCTGCTCAAATTTTCCAAGTTTTTCCATTCTTGATTTAACTTAAGCTGTTATGCCAATATTTTTCTGCCAGTTTTTTTCAAATACGTAATTTTTCCAAAAGCAAAATAAATTACAGAAAAGATTACAGAGTTAAACAGCCTTAAAAATTCAGCTATGTTGGTTATACACAGAAATACAACAGAGGGTTGTGTCTCCGCTTTTCGCAAGCATTGAGATTCACCACGCGTGACACGCGTGATTCACCACGTCCAAATATCACAATCCACGGATAGGTACCGGCGGGTTTGTATGGGACTTAGGCTGTTATGCCAAAGTAAATACAAATCTTTACGGATAACTGTGTTATCGATTAATATAACGAATTCTAACAAAGTAATGTTGCATTGTCATCGGAGTTATACATGTGTGCAAAATTTCAGCTCAATCGGACACCGGGAAGTGTATCAAATTTAACTTGCAAGATTCCATTACAGACAACAAAAGTGAAACTAAATAAAAGCTTATAAAAATGTATAAAAATTAATAAAACTAAGTAGAACGTACAAAAAGGTACTTATATTGAATTGTCAATATTTATTAATAATTAATTAATTAATATTAAATTATAAATATTAATATGTATGTTCAAAGGAACTTAATAATACTAACTAAAACGTATTAAAAGACACTTTAACTTTGCGGTATATTGTTTTTATTATGTGCCCAAAAAGTAGCATGGACTTTTCCTTTTGCATTCACTGTTGATTTTAGTGAGTGACAAGCGAAAGCAAACGATCGTGATCGCACATCGTTAGTGTCTGTGTGAAAATACGAACTCAAATTGCACAATGTGCAACTTTTGTCCGGCTCTGATAACAGTATGCCACTGAACTCGTTTTTAAGCCAAGTTTTAGCAGCAACAACAGCAACCAAACAAATAGAACGAATCGTAGCTGACGTAATTTTTATAATCAAAATGATAACAACAACAATGAAAGACTGTATAATAATAGAAATCCGCCTGCAGAGCCTATGGAAATAGGAGTCAATGAAAATGAACAAAATTTTCAATTAGACGATCTAAGAAATTAACCTGTATAACAATAAACACTAACGTAAGAAAACTTAAGTTCCCACCAGCAAAAAGTTTCATTACTGAAAAATATCAGCGAGTCTGTAATAGGCTGCGGGCCAAAGCACGAGGTAAACTCGAATTAAACGGCAAATATTTTTGTACTTGTTCTTCTATAGAAATTTTAATGCTCGATTCAAAGGAAACATCAAAGTTCCCAACTGAATGACCCATATTCCATTTAAAATATTCCCAGAAATACGTTGGACTGATTTACCCATACCTCTCGGTAAGCGAGTTGCTCAGTTGTACATCTTCTTGGAGGATCGACTGATTGATTCATTTCCCCAGTTACGCGAGTTATTCAGTTTTTAGCTTTCTACGAACTTTCAGGCGGTGACACGTGTTTGTTTTTGTTTCTAGTGCCCGTTACTCGTGTAACTGCGGAGCCGAACGTGGGCGTGCTTCAATTTTTGGTTTTATTCTTTAGTACGATTTCAGAGTGCATTAGAAGTGGAAGCAAATAAAAGTTGAATGTTAACTGGAATATTATTAAAAGGTGAATTAAAAAAGTTACTTAATTTATTAATTGTGAAGTGTTGAGTGAATAAAAATTAAGGTATGTATAGTAAATGTCATGAAAGGCGTTTGATAAACGCAGAAAAAAAGAAAATTATTAGAAATGATAATTTAAATCAAAACAATGACGAACCTAATGAGTTGAATGTCGAGAACTGTAGTTCAGAAAATTCTAACGAACGTGAAGGCAGCTTGACAGTAGATTTACAACAATGGGCTGTGAGTAACAATATAACACGTGCAGCTTTTAATGGTTTATTGAGGGTTTTCAATAAGTGGCATTTGCATGTTCCAACTTGCTCCGATTCATTGATTACCAGGCAGGCCACCCTTATCGGAAATGTTTTACCCGAGACATATTTACACATAGGGATAGAAAATAAATTGCGTAGAATCAGTGATGTTATTAAAAACAAAGAGACAGTATTGTTGGACATTGGTATTGACGGCGTTCCCTTGAACAAAAGCTCAGGACAATCGATGTGGCCCATTTTAGGAAAGATTTTCCCTGACTTAAATACTGAGGTTATGTTATTTGGGGTTTATTTAGGCACCAGAAAACCATCTAGCGTAGATAATTATTTAAAAGATTTTGCGTCTGAATTATCAAATTTACTAAAAAACGGGTTGAATATAAATGGAAAAATCCTTGAAATAAAAATCAGAGCTTTTATTTGTGATTTTCCTGCAAAAGCATTTTTGTGTCAAACCTTGGAGCACAATGCCTTGGAAGGATGCGAAACGAAAAAATAATAGAACAATTTATAGCACATTAAAATCATCACCACGGACTGACGAAGGTTTTTTATTAAGAACGTACGAAAATTATAAACATTTGACTGATGAAAGCTCTGTACTAGAAGATCTAGGTATAAAAATGGTGACACAATTTCCCCTAGACGTGATACACATGGTTAAATTGGGTGTTGTCAAGAAAATAATTCTTTGCATATGGAATTGGAAAACAAACTTTCCGAAACTTAATAAAAGAGAAAAGGAGAATTTGTCAAGTAAAATGCTTTCTTTAAAGTATTTCGTTCCTAGTGAATTTGCTTGCAAACCCAGATGTTTTGAAGAAATAAAGCGAAGGAAGGCTGTAGAGTTCCGAAAATTTATACTCTATACGGGCATTTTTGTCCTAAAAGATTCTGTTGACGCAAATGTAGGCGCTGCATATAGGCTCCTTTTAACAGAAGCAAAATATCGGGCAAATATCGGTGTTGCTCAAGATATTGTGCAATAATTTGTTAATCTCTTTCCCGTTATTTATCTCGAAGAGCAGTTATCTTTTAATGTCCATTCTCTCCTTCATTTGACAGAATGTGTACAAGAAATAGGATTTGTAAACTTTTTCACGGCATATAGTTTTGAAAACTATTTACAAAAATTGAAAAAATGTATAAGAAAACCTACTCAAATTCTCGAGCATATAAATAACAAAGACCAACACTGTGAAACTATTAGAAAAGAAAAATTTATGGGTCCCAAAATTAATAAATTGGGTACGTTAAAACATACATTTCGACCTATTACACTTTAAAAACAAAACAGCCTGACAATATTTGTTTTGCTGGTGGTAGTCCACTTAAAATTATTCGCTTTTCAAGAGAAAAAATGAAGTTTTTGTTATAGGTAAAATATTTACTAACTGCAAAGCATTTTTTGAGAGGCCTTTAAATTCGCTAACTGATTTAGGCATTTTTATTTCTGATAATGCACGTATTGAAAATGAAGAAATGATCAACGTAAAACAGGTCGATTATAAATTTTTTTACGTTCCAATTAATGATAAGGAATATTTATTTATTCCCATTTTGCATACAGTTTAAGAATCAGAAGCACAAACCTCAAAGATGTCGGACTGCATATTTACACCAGTTTTTAGATGCAATGCCACACTAAATGACGAAACCATTTCTCCAGGCCCGGACAATATACAAATGTAGTTGAACAATATAAAAAAGCAAATAAGTACAGCAACGGAAAAATTAGATGGTTATTATAAAAATAAATCATATTTTTAATTTGTATAATTTTAAACCATTTTTGGGAATTGCAGCCTTAATTAACATCCAGGAAAAAAATAATTTGCTTATGCAAAGGGTTCTGGAGAAAGTGGAGAAGAAAGTAAACTTTCCAGTTCTTGATGTGAGGAGTCTCGATGAAATTGAAAACCATGTTGCGAAAAATAAAGATGTATATGTGAGTATGAAATTGCGCTAATATGGTTTTAAATTTTTTTTTTAGTAATTTATTGTGCATATTTTTTAACCAGGTTTCCAATATTAGCAACATTATTGGGCAAGTTGGCATTGTAAATGGCATCAAAAAAATCCTCAGTGACAAAACCATGGCCCAGATTAATTATGATGGATTGCAAGACAAAATCCCGTTTAAAAAAATTTACCCATTCGAAATTTTTGATACATATGTTTTATTATTTATTTTGTTTTATTTTTCAGAAGCAATACAAACTGAAGGGTTCACCAGACAGGAGTATGAACGGGACCTTAGAAGATCATTCAAAATGGGGAAAAATCGATACCATAAGGCAAACTCCTTCAAAAAATCAAAAACTGCAAAAGCAACAAAATAATTTTGATAAACTTTATTTAATAGGCAAATATGTTATTATATTTTATTATATTACTTTATTTAACGATGTAAAATGAACTGAAGGTAGTTTCTTCATTTTTGACGATAATTATTTTAATATTTAAGTATATTAATTTAATTTAATTAAAGTATTTTACTATTTAAGTATATTAATAATTTAAAATGAATTGAAGTTAGTTTCTTCTTGTTTGACTGTAATTGTATTAATGTTTAAGTATATTAAAATTAAATATATTATACTTACATTAAAAGAAATAGATAAGCATGCATTTACTATCCTTTATAACTGGGTGTACAGACGAGTAATACATATAACTGACCGCTTCATATTTTCTGGTATATAATTGATTCTTCATATTTCTTGGTATATGGGATGGTATTGCATAAAATTGATCAACCCATAGTCATGAGTATATGAGCACGTAATACGTGCAAATGATCACTACAAGGAATGGGTATGCGAGCAAGTATAAAGGTCAGACAGTAAGTTCATATTCTTGGGTATATGTTTAGTTAAGGCGCGAGCCTGACCCACCATCACCTTTGAATATCCGAGTCGGTTATGTACACCATTGAAAAACTCATATTCTTAGGTATGCGATTTGGTAAGATATGAATTTCCTAGGACATCGCTGTGTTAAATTTCAGCAAAGAATAAAGCGGCATTACCATCACTTTTACTCCTTTCCTAGTGATTACCATTTGCTTCTGGGTTTATAATAGATACAGGTGCAGAATTCAGTATATATGCAATCCCAAATGGAAAATAAAATCACATCCAATCACTTTACACGTAATTAATAGAGATGTAACAACGGACATTCAATATAGCTTTCCATTGTTTCAACAATTTAATAAGCCAAATTTTTACGTAAATTTTTTAGAATTTGTATTTCACAGGTATTTTGATGGTCTGATAGGAAATAATATATTGCTTAGCTTAAGTTGTAAAATAGACTACGAACATAGAGTTTTAATAACAAAAGATGCAATAATACCGATTTATTTTAGCGAAGAAGAAGAATTGGCAGTAGAAGATTATCTGAATATTGAGACTTTGAAAATATTGATTAATGAAGAAGAAATTATGGAAGACTCGTTACCTAATATGTTTCCTTCACATTTAAATTCAAAAGACGAAGAATTTTATTTTAAAAATAGTTTTAAGTAAATTTAAAGATATTTTTTGTAAAGATGGCGAAAGTTTACCTTTTAGTATTGAAATTCGTCATCGAATCATAACAAAAACTGACAGTCCTATATATAGCAAACTGTAAAAATATCCTGTGATACACCCTGCAGAGGTGGATAGGCAAATACAGGAAATGCTAGAAAAAAATATTATATCGCCGAGTAGTAGTCCTTAAAATTCCCCATTATGGGTTGTACCCAAGAAACCAGATAACAGTGGTAAACAAAAATGCAGAATTGCGATAGACTACCGAAAATTAAATGACCAAACAGTGGACGACAAGTTCCCCCTTCCAAATATGGAGGACATATTTGATAATTTGGGAAAATGGTCGTATTTTAGCACTATAAACCTCGCTAAGGGATTCCATCAAATTGAGGTACATCCTGAGGATAGGGCTAAAATGGCTTTTTCGACTGCAAGTGGCCATTACGAATTTCATCGTATGGCATTTTGCCATTAAACGGCCCCTGCAACATTTCAAAGGTTAATAAATCACGTATTAAGAGTTCATAATAACAAAATTAGCGTTATCTACTTAGACGACATTTTGATTTTTTCAACCAGTTTTCAGGAACACATATATTCTATTAAAAAAATATTTTTCACTTAACGCGATTTAAATTTAAAAGTACAAATTGATAAATGCCATTTCGCGGCATTGACTACAAGGTTTTTAGGGCATCTTGTAACAGGTGAAGGTATTATACCTGATCCCTCAAAAATTGATGCAATAAGTAAAATGCAACCACCTTCTGATATAAAGGAAATAAAATGATTTTTAGGTATCACCGGTTATTACCGAAAAGTTATGCGAGATTATGCCAAAGTTGCATATCCCATGGTTCGATTTTTAAAGCAACATGCTGTATTAGATTTTAAAAACCAAGTTTTCTTAAATTCCTTTGAAGCTCTTAAAAACTCATTATTATTGAAGCGGGGTTACAACCACCAAACTTTAATAAAAAGTTTATACTCACAACCGATGGATCACAATTCGCAATAGGTGCAGTTTTAAGCCAACAAAGCCATCCAATTTGTTATGCATCAAGAACGTTGTCTGACCATGAAATTCCTATATTCAACTATAGAGAAAGAAGCACTTGCTGTTGTCTGATCAGTAAAACATTTATATATTTATATGTTCGCAAGTTTCAAATTCAGACTGACCACAAGCCATTAGTTTGGCTACACAACATTAAGGAGCCAAACATAAAACTACAAAGGTGGAAAATTCTACTAAATGAGTATGATTTTGAAATTTCGCATATAAAAGGTAAAGGTAACACAGTTGCTGACGTTCTTAGTAGATATTTTGTAAATGGCGAAGAAAAAAATTCTATAAAAGGAAATATTTTTAATAGCCAAGTATGTGTAGAAAATCAATTCAATGGAGAAAGTGATGATCAAATAGATATTAAATCAACAGATGCGACGGTGCACAGCGCACTTGAAGATGATTTGAACTATATATTTATAACTGAAAAAGCAATAAATTACTACAAGAATCAAATATACCTACGTTATGGAGAAAAAGAAAAGTGTATGTTAACAATTGTAAACAAAAAGTGTCAGAAGCACATAGAAATAATCTTTGAATCAGATCTCAATAAAATTAAGAAAGATATATTAATAGATGAAGGTATAATGTGTATATATTGTGAAAGTGATGACTTTTTATGAAGTTTCAAAATATTTATCTTAGCAATTTTGTAATAAATCTTTGACACTGTATCGATCAAATATTAAGCTAATTGAAATCACTGACAAAAATGATATGTTGATTATCATTGAAAATGAACATCTTCGCAATAACCACCGAGGCATTGAAGAAGTATTTTTAGAGTTAAAAAATAAATATTTTTACCCGAAACTTTATAAAACTATAACGTATTACATAAATAATTGTTCCATTTGTACTATAGCTAAGTACGACAGAAACCCTTTAAAAATACCGTTCCAAATAACAGTAACCCCTACACATTTTAATAATATAGTCCATACAGATAGAAAGTGGATTGCGGTTCTAGCCGCTTTAAAAAGAACGTATTTTATTTTTAGGAAAGATGAATATACTCATCTTCGATAACGATCGTTGTATCTTACATAGTGCTGTAAAGTAAAGTAACCACGACATACCTTAAGACCGGTAATTCAGACATTGAACGGCTCCACGGTACACTTAATGAACATCTACGCATATTAGAAGCTGACAGTAATAAAGCAATAGACCTAGACGACAAACTTTTTAATATACATATTTAATGCCTACAATAGAACTATTCATTCCACCACAAAAATAAGACCAATTGATTTTATAATAAAAATCTATGATAAAGAAGACATTAATAAATTATGTAAAGAGTATGAACAACAAAAAATTCAAAGAATAAATAAATTAAATAAAAATGGAAATGCTGAACTAAAGCAATTTGAAAACATTGTAATTAATAGAAAAATTGCGGAATGTAAGCCTAAATATAAGAAACTTGTAAAATATGATCGCCAAGGTAATTATGTTATAGATTCTACAATATTACAAAAGTCAATTCAAGCGAAACTACAATTTCAACAATAAATAATGTAAAAAGAAGTTAAAACATTTTCTTTTGTTTTTACCATAAACTTTGTGTCAATTATATTGGAATACAATAACTTATCAGTAAATTAATTATTTGCGAGGACACAAATAACTTAAGGGTGGAGGAGTTACATTATAATCTTATGTACACTTATACTTACTTATACATACTTACTTACTTTAATCTTATGCTTAATTTAAGCTTAGTCTTACACTTATATTTATTTTATCTATTAAGCTTACTCATACTTGAAACTCTCTTTCATTACACCCACCATTTACATACGTACTCACATTTAACATCAACACGGTATATATGTAACCTATGTAACACGGAACATACATTCGTACATACATTACTTCTTTTACTTTCTTTTCTCAATAATTGTAATATCTAATTCTGTTTAAGATTTAAGTTACACATTTTTGTATAATTAGTTAATAAAAGTTCTTTGATACGTGAATATACATATTAACATTTGATATTTCTTTTTAACAATGAACATGGAACTAACACATCACACACATTTTTTATCTACTTACATTAATTATGTTACAATTAAATTATCAATTGCAATTTATTTAAAACAAACATAAACAGTTGGCACTTGTATTTTTGTTTACTTTGATTTGCATCTCTGGATAACAGCTGAGAAGGCGCTGCTGATATTGTCAAAGTCTTCTTTGAAATTTAGTGTGTTATGTATTTGTTGTTGTATTCGTATTCTTTCAAGAGACATTCCCGTTTTTTATTTTTTCGATATCTAGTATTTTAACATTTGAGAAGTCCGATCGCGGGTTTGAATCGAGCTCAAGGCCTAACAATAATTATTTATCATTATTATTGTTATGATAATTTTTTTCTTAATCGAAAAAATTTATTAAACTAGAATAGAAAAAATTTTAGACAACTGCCAAAGCTCATTGTAAAGATCCATTTCGCGAAGTCCGATATATGGTTGCTCTTTGTTAAATGATGAGCTAAACCGGTGTTCGTTTTTTTGTTTGCTGCGGCTTTTTTGTGTTCAATAATACGTATACCCAGTTGTCGTTTGGTTGTGCCAATATAACATTTTCCACATTTATTATCATGTTGTTGTTGTAGCGATAAGGTTGCTCCCCGATCGCGACCATTGCCTGTTATTTTATAAACCACATCATTTTGTTGATCTTTTGGAATTGGATCTTTAATTTTTGTAAAAATATAATTAAGTGTGTTATTCGGCTTGTAGTATTTGATTGTCAGTAAGGCCCGGTATGGATGTTACACCGATGTACTTTTTGTTGGTGTTGTCCGACGGTAAATTGTCGCGTTTTTGACTAATTCTGTTTATTGTGTTTTCAATTAGTCTGTCAATAAAGGTGCTTGGATAGCTATTTTTGAATAATATATTCTTTATTTTCTTCATGTTTTCCTCAATGTTGTCTTCATCACTGAGTAGCGCTACTTTTCTAATCATACTTATTGCAGTTTTAATTTTTTTCTTCCATGGGTGGTTTGAATGATAGTTGATTAGTCATCCCGTTGCGATGGATTTAGTATACCAATTCATTAATAACTGTTTGTTTTTCTACTTACTTCTACATCTAGGAAGGCTATTTTATTTTCTTTTTCTTTTTCCATAGTGAATTTTATGCTTGGATATTGCGCATTTAATATTTTTAAGATGTCTTCCGCGTCTTTGGTTTTTATGATTGCGAATACATCATCTACATACTTGTTGAAGCGATGTATATGTCCTTTTCTTTTAATTCAGCTATGCTGTCGTCAAGTATTTTGTCCAATACTATATCCGCTATAGTAGGAGATAGTGGATTTCCCATTGGCATTCCGTATGTTTGTTGGTACATCCTCGAATTGTACATAAAATAATTGTTTTCTCGGAAACAAAACTTTAATATATTTTGGAACTGTTTTCTTGAGATGTTTGTGTGTTTTTCCAATTGTGACCATTGTTTCACTATCGTCTGTATTGCTAGATGCGTTGGAATGTTTGTGAATAGTGAAATTACGTCGAACGATATGAGTATTTCATCATCTTCTATGTTAATATTCTTCAATCCCTCTTTTAGTTGAAATGCATTTTTATGTTGAAATCTTCTGATATTATGTTTTTGAGTACAGCACCAATATGTTTGGACAATTTGTAACAAGGTACCTTGGTAGGTGATGAGATTGGTCTTAGTGGCATATTTTCCTTATGGATTTTGGGAAGACCGTATAATCTTGGTGCGACGGCTGCTGTATATTTTTCTTTCGGATTGTTATTGATTCTTCTCTGGTAGCTGCTGATTTTCGTGGCCATGTTGATTCTTATTGCGTCTTTACTTCTCTGTCCTCGATATATTGTATCCCTTGTTCCAATTCTGCGATTACATGTATGGGGGAAAAATTACCTTTTGTTACTGGTAATGCAAATTGTGTGTCACACGAGAGTAAACAATGGCTTTCATGTGGTACTTCAATGTTCGTTTTGTTGACGAAGCAGTCTTCATTAAAACTAATTCCAAACTTGTCACTGTTTCGTGATATTTGAGTTTGCAGCTTTTTTTGGTGAATTTTTCCGTGACAATGCTAATGTGCTTCAAAAAATAACAACAATTGTGTTTTGACCATATTGCACCAAGCAAACAAAAATATCATAAATTGGTCCATCTATAAGTATAAAACTTATCTCGGCGAGCAAATCCGAGAAAAAATTCCAACAATCAACCATAAACATGAAACAATTCTTTAGACGCATCAGAACAAAGTACAATGAACAAATACAATATACCATCAAAAATTCAATAAAAAATCTAAAAACATACAAAAAGAAAGACTCAAGTTTCTGCTCAAATGCAAAAGCTATGGGATCACACCACCGCACTTACTAGGTAAGACAAAATATCTGTCCCATTGCTTTACAAACCAGTCTACCCGTCATCAACTACAAAAATTGGAAACGGGCTTTCTGCAAAAAATACTGAATTTGGAAATAAAAGAAACAAACATAAATATTAAAATAATTGATAATGACTTGAAACAAATAACGAAAACTCTAAGGGAGTGTAAGGATAAAGTAAACCCCCCCCCCCCCCCCCATCCGTAATATAATATAAGCTATGTGCGTGGTGCATCTGACAGGCGCGGGCAGTTGGCAACGCGCATGTCAAATGCAACTGCGGCCCACGTCACTGACAGAATAATGATATACAATAAATTTTGCACTCAACTGGACGGACGTGTCCAAAGGAAACGAAAACTTGACCGAAAAAGTCACAAAACAGGAAAATAAATTATCTTTGTTAGCAGATTTCACAGGCTTCGAAGATTCTTCCAACGAAAAATTAACTTCAACTTCTTCTAACGTAAACCCAGATCTTAACGATAAAACTAGTACAAACGTTGCCTCACCTTCTTCTAATTCAGCTTCAGATATTAACGATCAAATCATGGCAACACTTGAGGAAAAGAAAATTTGCATTAACACATGTGCTAATTATATTAGAGAAAACTACAGTGGTGATCCTCTAGCACTTGAAACTTTTATAGACAAAATTTAATTACTTGAGCAATTCGGTACTGCAGATTTAACTGGTACTTTTATAGCGTTCTTAAATTCAAAACTGGAGGGTAAAGCCCGTGAAGCAATACCAAGACAAGTAAATTCAGTTAATGAAATTAAAACAGCTCTACGTAGTAGGATCAAACCGGACAACTCGAAAGTTGTAGCAGGGAGAATTGCAGCGTTGCACGTTAGCAATAACAATTACACAGATTTTGCAAAAAAAGTTGAAGATTTAGCTTACTGACTTGAGCGGTCTCTTATTATTGTAGGGATCACTCAAGCGAAAGCTCATGAAATGGCAGTCGAACAAACTGTTAACGTGTGTTGTTTAAACGCAAAATCAAATTTAGTCAAAACCATTTTAGCCTCAACGGCATATACTGATCCGAAAGACGTAGTAGCGAAACTAATTGTAGAACAAAATAACGAAGTAACAGAGCGTCAGGTTTTAGCTTTTCGATTACGTGATAACAATACATTCAGAAATTCACGTGGTAGTTATCGAGGTTTTTACCCAAATCATAGCTATACTGGTTATAGAAACAATAGTTCATTTGCATACAATAGCAACCGTAACGGTAACAATAATCAAAGATATCGATATGATAATAGAAATAGAAACCAAAATAGTAACAACAGTAATACGCGTCAAATTCAAATTCAAACAATAGTAACAATAGAGGTAACAATTCTAGATCGTCAAGCGGTAGAGGTAGAAACGCAAACGTTCGCGCTTTAAACGCGAGTTCCCCTCAAGAGCGAACACTGGGGGAGGACGAACTAAGCGAGTAAGCGAACTTCCATCACCAATAGGCATCTATTGTTTAAATTTAAATTACTCAGATTTTATAGAATTACAACCTAACGAGTCACAAAAAATTTGTTCTTTCTTAGTAGACACTCAAGCAAACATTTCATTAATAAAAATATCATGTATAAACAGTAATATCTCATTAAATACAAACGACATTATTAACATTACCGGTGTCACTTCAAATTCAGTTTCGACTTTAGGTAAAATTACCGTAAATCTAAATTTTTTAAACTTTTCTCTTACGCCCCGATTCTAAGCGTTACCGGTAAAATAGTTCCCAGAACATTATGTAACCGAATATCGTTACCAGTTCTTTTATTCGCGATTCTGGCCCAAGTGGTAACGCTGTCATCACCGAGAAACTCACCAGTGTCTGTGGAGAAATTTGAAAGGTAGTTTCCTTCGCTTTAACGGTTGCCACTTTGATCCATTTGGACCAAAAATGGTCCCTTCCAACCCCATTTGGTCCGCTGGTCCCTTTTCTTCAATTTTGGTCCTTTTTAGGCAGTAGCCACGATTGGTACTTTTCTTTCTTTTTCACTCAGGTAAAAATTCACAATATTGCCCAAAAATTCGCCGCACTTCGTTAGCCCCCTTATAATTTTTAATTTACTTCAATGGAACTCTCACCATAAAAAATTGCTCAGTCAGTAAAATGTACCAGAACAATAATATTTCACCTAGAATATAATTTATGCCAGGCATCAAAAAGAAAAGTGTTGGCAAACACATTGTCGTTAATTGTTGATGAAATAACTGACTAATAAAAAAAAAATCTTGTTTTATAATAATATCAATAACGGCTGGATATTTCGATCGGTTATAAAACACTATGTAAAATATATGAAAATAAAAATTGCTTCTCGCCTAGCATAGCTTATAGCGAGCACTCTGCCGTGCGCCTAACACTTTCAAAACTTATACAAAGAAATTCTATGCATTACTTCTCGTTTGGCACGTTGATATTTAAATCTTTCTCACCCAGCTCAATGAGTTCAAGGAATTCCAGGACTATTGTGTTGTTAAACCACGCAAGGTAATTGAAAACTAAGTATCTTGGCCCAAGAAATATTTTGACTAGAAGACAGAAGGAAGCAAATGCAAGAGATTTGATTTCGGAAGAAATGTTTTGTATAAAATTATTCCCGTAGGTGCTAGCAGAACCCCTGAGGCCTACCATTTAAACTCACACTTACTGAATCTAGGCTCTGATATGAAGTTTAAACGTTAAGGGAAAAAGTAAGCATCTATAAAAATAGCACTAACAAAATTGCCTAGATTCATTTATGATTTACTGAGTTTTCCATATACATAGATCGACAACACCAGAACGCAAATTTTGAACCGTTTCTTACTAAAACCTAACAGCACTATACATTTTATTTCATTGCAATCAACAACGTAATGCTAGAACCAAGAGCTTTGTGACTAAAACTAGGTTCACAACGTTTGGTTGGTGGAAGACACAGACTTATCCTTTGTCAAAATACAGTATCATTTTTGGTTGCATGCACATATATTTGTTTGTTAAGCTTGAATTAAAGGAAAGTCTTCACTATGTTTAGTAAAATTGTATATATAAACATCCTAAAATTTTGTATTTTATACTAATAAAATAAAACAAAAAATTTGGTCCTTTTTTTCGATGAATTTTTGTCCCAAATAAAGTCATGGTGTGACAACCATGTTCGCTTTACCGAAAATGTCTCACTTGTTGATACGAGGTTAACGAATAAACGGGACGATGTATATGTATATTATGCATGATAAGTTTCTACATAGGTATATTGTAATTTATTCTGTGAAAGTACATAATGTAAACAAATATGTATAGCAAGAGGCAACACTTTTTTACTATTATCTTTACTTATTTGCGCTTACAATTATTTATTTTTCAGTTTTGCCTTTTTCTAAACAACAGCTGTTGTGTGGTTATTTCGATGTAACCACCTACTTTTGTGGGTAAAAAATTATCCGGCTACTTTCGCGGGTAGAATGCCAAAAGGGAGTAAAAGTTGCCACAAGATTTCGTTACCGCGGTGAAGAATGTTGTTACCACACTAGAATCGGTGCATTAAACATACTTTACATGTAGTAGATGAAGACTTTAATATTCCATCCGAAGGCATATTAGGTAAAGATTTTCTGAAAATTAACAAATGCAATATTAATTATGAAAGAAATAGTAATAGTATAGTATTTCCTTTTGGGTGCGATACCAATCCTGCACCGAATAGAAAGCGACAGTTGTATCATTCCTCCCAGATGCGAAATATTCAGACTTTTTGATTTAGGAGATTCACCCGAGCCACTTTTCGTGGACTCGCAGGAAATTGAAAAAGACGTTTTCACAGCTAGGTGCATTGTTAATTCCAGCAACGCAATAATTAAAGTCATAAACACCACGGATGATGTCAAGTAGGTGAAAAGAAACAGTATTCGGACAGAAAAACTTTCAAATTATAATGTTTATACAATTAACAAGACAGAAACAGAAGACAAACGTACGAAAAAACTTATTTTAATTTAAAAAAATCAAATACCTCAACATGCTCCAAGTAAATTAATTGACCTTTGCATAGATTATGCCGACATTTTCGCACTTCACACGGACAAAATGACTTTAAACAACTTCTACGAGCAAAAATTAAGATTGACAGACAAACGAGGCGTTATATGTTAAAAACTATCGATTGCCATACTCTCAACGCGAAGAAATAAATCGCCGAGTAAATAAACTGTTAGACAACGATTTGATTGAACCCAGTTACTCCAGTTACAATAATCCTTTGATTTTAGTCCCAAAAAAGGATTCTAATGGTCAAAAAGCTTATCGTATGTGCGTAGATTTTCGCGCAGTAAGCAAGAAACTCATTGCTGATAAATTTCCACTAGCTAGAGTTGACGATATCTTAGACAATCTTGGCAGAGCAAAGTATTTTTCACATTAGATCTTTTTTCGGGATTTCATCCAATCCCCTTGCATCCCGACTCACGTGAAATTACGTCTTTCAGCACTGACCGAGGTGCATTTAGATGGAAGGTGCTTCCATTCGGTTTAAATATAGCACCAAATTCATTCTCACGAATGATGACAATAGCTTTTTCGGGTATACCACCCAACGCCGCATTTTTGTACGTCGACGATATTATCGTCATAGGTTGTAGTAAAGCACACCATATTAAAAATCTTTCAAAAGTTTTAAATATTTGTAGGTCGTTCAATCTCAAACTTAACCCAAATAAATGCAAATTTTTACGACCAGAAGTAACATTTTTAGGTCACAAATGTTCAGCCAAAGGTTTGTTGCCAGACGACACCAAAATAAACGCAATTAAAAAGTATAGGAAACCGACCGATAAAGACGCAGTACGACGATTCGTCGCGTTTGCAAACTATTACAGACGGTTTATACCTAATTTTGCGTCTCTGGCAGCGCCTCTATATCGATTAAGCAGAAAAAAAATTGAATTTGTATGGGATGTAGAGTGCGAAAGGGCATTTTTATCTTTGAAAGGAGCATTACTTTCACCAAAATTACTTCAATATCCAGATTTTACTAAGCAATTCATTATTACCGTTGATGCTTCCACAACTGGATGTGGCGCTATTTTGAGCCAAGAACAGCAAGGTAGTGATTTACCAATTTGTTTCGCTTCTAAAGCATTTAATAAAGCCGAACAGAAAAAACCCATTATAGAATTAAAGTTTTTAGCATTTATGGCACCCATTTTATTGTAAAGTCAGATCATAGACCTCTAGTATACCTATTCAACATGAAAGACCCATCTTCAAAACTGTCAAGAATAAGGCTGGAACTAGCTGAATATAACTTTACTATAGTTTATATAAAGGGTAAATCAAACGTTGGCGCTGATGCACTATCGCGCATTACAATGGATGAGATTAAAGAAGCTAACAAACAAATTTTAGCAGTACAGACAAGGGCAACGACAAAACAGGCAAACGACAAAAGTTTACATAGGAAAACTGACAAAAACGACGAAAAACAACTTTACACGTTTACGACAAATTTTCATTTAATTTTTCAAAAAAAGTTTCACAGATAAGATCTGAAATTACGTACGATAAAAATAATAAAACAACAAGTTTGAGCATTTTTGCGCATATTAAACATAAAAAACTCGAGTTACTTAGTTTTGAGATTGCTAACGAAATAATGACTTTAGAGAAATTACTTTCGAGGCTTGAATCAGAAGCCGGTAAACGCAAAGTTAAGCAAATTGAATGGCCTAAAAATGATATTATATTCAAACATTATACCATTACAAATTTCAAAGATATTGGAAATAAGATTTTAAAATCATTGGAAATTGTTTTAACAGATCCAGTGGAGACAGTAACAGATGAGGATACAAAATTAAAGCTAATGAAAGTTTACCATAACGATCCCATTTCTGGTGGACATTGCGGATGAAAAGACTTTACGCAAAACTACGAACAAAATTTTATTGGAAGAACATGACTCGTGATATAGCGAAATATATCAAAAGTTGTAATGATTGCCTTTTAAACAAGGTTAAACCTAAAACGAAAGAAAAACTCGTTTTAACACCAACTCCTTGTAAACCATTTGATCTACTAGTTATAGATACAATAGGACCTCTTCCTGAGTCCAAACACGGTAACAAGTTCGCAGTTACCATGATTTGCGACATGAACAAATATCTGGTAACAGTTGCTATACCAGACAAATCAGCAAAAACAGTTGCTTCAGCAATTTTCGAAACATTTATTTTAACCTACGGCGTAATGAACGCCATAAAATCAGATTTAGGTACAGAATTGAAAAATGAATTATTTGAAGAATTAACTAAACTTTTAAATATTAAACATAATTTTTCAATTTTTTTTACAAATAGCCAAGAAGGCAGAACAAAACAAATACAAACTGAAATGTCGAACAAAAAAGATTCAAATTTAAATGTCGAATTTAGCATGTGCACCAATGCAAAAAATGTAAATCACAAAAAACAAAAAAAAATTACCTATAGGTACTTATATAATTGTACTATATAAAATTTAAATTTATTATACAAAAAACATAAAAAAAAAATGTTAATGTAATTCTAACTTTTTTATTTTATCTCACAACAAAAGGTAAAATTGCTACGAATGTACGAATTACAAAGAAAGGTACACCCTAATTTTCGTTCATTCGAACCAATTTGTATAGTATGTATTAAAGAAGAATGTGGGAATTGCGATCGGCCGAATTGCTAAGTTCTTCTTTTTAAAGGAAGGATGATGTAAGGATGAAGTAAACCCCCACATCCGTAATAAAATATAAGCTATGTGCGTGGAGCTTTAGTTGCATTTGACAGGCGCGGGAAGTTGGCAACGCGCATGTCAAATGCAACTGCGGTCCACGTCACTGAGAGAATAATGATATACAATAAATTTTGCACTCAACTGGACATACGTGTCCAAAGGAAACGAAAACTTGTAAAACCTAAATTGTGATTTTAAATAAAGGTGTGGCGAATCCAATAGCCAAGTTGACCAGAAATTGGCTGCGTTTTTTAATACGCCGACGGTTTGGAGGCGGCGCCCTCCAAGGTGGATATTTTGGGCAGGTGGCACACAACCGTAACAACCTTGTGGGTAAGCAACGCAAGCTAACCAAGTTGGGATTAACTTACAGGAGAGATTAGAGGTAAATGAATACGAAGCTATAGGAAAGAAGGAATAAATATTTCCTATTGAAATTTAGCTATAAAATTATTTTATTATCTCACAATGAGAAAGGTTATTGGCGAACTGAGCAATGAAAACTTCTTGAACAACTAAATTTAAATGCTCGTTGCTAAGCACCACTTTTGTTCTGAAAACCTGGACTGCACCGCCATACTACCTCCCGTGGTATAGAATTTGGCTACAAATCCAAAATTTCTCGAAATCGAATTTTCCTGTCGGACCGGGTTACGTATTCTGGAACTGGTGCATTTTTAGGAACAGGTACAGACGTTGAAACAGGAACAGATGAGAAGTAGGAATAGGTGTTGAAACAATTTCATCAAAAGCTGATTTTACACGATCAATAGAGACTTTAGTTGGTTCATTTCGAGTATTGAGTGTGAATGTTTTTTTATCACGATTAATTATTTCATACGGGCTGGTGTATGGAGGCTGGAGTGCTTTAAGGAACGGTCCAACTTTGAGAAAGGCATGACTGCATTTCGAAAGTTCCTTGAAAACAAAAACTCCAGGTTGACAGTGTCTTGATGCTGGAGGTGGACGTAAGCGCGACATAAATTAACATAAACTTGAAAGAAAACTGCTTGTATCATCGGAAGTTTTGTGTACAAGACTTGAAAAAAGAAATTCAAATGGCAAACGAATAATTTCACCGTAAACCATTTCAGAGGAAGTAGCCTTGTTATCTTATTTAAAAGCTGAGCGAATTCCAAGTAGAACTAGAGGCAAAGCCCGAACCCAGTCAATGTCGGAATGAGCCATGATTGCGGCTTTCAAGTGACGATGTAATAGTTCGACTAAACCATTTAGAGCAGGATGCCAACTTGTAGTGACATTATGTCGAATTCCGAATTTTTTAACAAAAATTTTGGAAAGATGAGAAGAAAATTAAGCTTCACGATCTGAGGTTATAATTTCAGGAACGCCAAAACAAGATATCTAACAATCCAAAAGTGCATGAGTCACATTAAGTCCAGTTATGTTCTGCAAAGGATATACCTCAGGCCATCGAGTAAAACGATCGATGACAGTCAAGCAATATTGAAAAGAATATGCAAGTGGATGTGGGCCAATCAGATCAATGTGAATATGGGCAAATCTCTTTGTTGGAGTTTCAAAATTGTCAAGTGAAGCGTGAACATGGCGTGAAATTTTTAATCGTTGACAATCATTACACGCACGATCCCAAATTCCACAGTCTTTATTCATTGACGACCACACAAAACGATTGCTGATTAACTTGAGCTGAGCATTGGCACCTGGATGGCTCAGGTTATGTAGCTGATCAAAAACAGAACGACGAAACGGTGATGTGATGAATGGCCGAGCTTTTCCTGTTGATTTATCACAAAACACTGTAAGTGAAGAACCAGGAATTGGCACCCGCTCGATGCAGAGAGAAAATTTTCTTGAGTAATTCCCTTAAGTTCATCGTCTTCTTCTTGAGATTCAACCAACAACTTGTAATTCAACGGTGCAGGAACAGCTTCAATTCGTGAGAGTGTATCAGCAACGACATTATCGGTCCCTTTGATGTGTTGGATATCTGTTGAAAATTCTGCAATAAATGGGAGTTGTCTGAGTTGAACTGGTAGACGTTTTTCACGTTTTTGTTGACAAGCGTAAATCAATGGTTTGTGATCGGTGTAAATCGTGAATGAATGTTCTTCCAAAAAATGACGAAAGTGCTGGATTGCAGCCTAGATCGCAATAATTTCACGATAGAAAGCAGGCCAAGGGAATTCTTTTGAGGACATTTTCTTCTAGGTTGCCACACACCATCGACAAGCTGTTGTAAACACGTTCCGACTGAATGGTTCGAAGCATCTGCAAACAAACCAAGAGGCGCATCAATGCGAGAATGAACCAGAAGTGAAGCAGAAGACGTCCAGTTGATCGGTTGAGATCCTTTCAGGAGTGGGTTGCTGATTGCAATATTCAATGGAGCTTCGTATCGAGAAACATGCGGAATGAATCTGCGATAGAAGTTTGCCAAGAAAACGACGAAGACCTTGTGTTGTTTTTGGCAATGGAAAGTCTTTGATTACCCGGACGCGCCCTTCTGGAGCTTATATTCCAGCAGCAAAGATGATATAACCAATAAAAGGAATTCCATTAACTCCAAAAGTACACTTTTTGACGTTGATCACCAATCAATATTTTGCTACACGTTCAAAAATGATTTTAAGGTGGCGTTCGTGCTCTTCTTTGGAACGAGGGAAAATGAGAATATCATCCATATAAACGAAATAAAAATCTAAACTTCGAAAACTTCATCCATGACACTTTGAAAGGTCTGGCCAGCATTTCGAAGTCCAAATGTCATGAATGGAAGTTCAAAAAGGCCAAATTGAGTAATAAAAGCAGTTTTGGAAATGTCATCTTCGGCTACAAGAATTTGTTGATAAGCTTTACAAGATCTATTTTCGAAAATACCGCACAACCATCGATAAAATGAGTGACGTCGTGAATGTGACGGACAGGATACCGATCTGGGATAGTTCGAGAATTCAATATACGAAAATCAACAAGGGCGCCAAGTTGAATCACTTTTTGGTGCCAAGTGTAAAGGCGATGACCAAGAACTCTTTGATGGACGAGTTGTACCAGCCTGTAACATAGCGTCGAATTCTTGTTTAGCTATTTTTAATTTCTCAGGATTTAAGCGTCGTACTTTGCTTGTCACCGGTGGTCTAGGAGTTGGACGAATGTGATAAAAGTCTCGTGTTTTTAAACGGTTTTATTTAGGTTGACTTTACAGGCAGGCTGCATACACGGCCGTTGTGAACGAATCTTGTAATTAAAATTTAAGTAACTTCCCGATAAGCTACAAGCTTGAAACTTGGAATGTAGTTCAGAACCCAATGACAATGCAATAATAAGAAAAAAATCGCCGCTTGGATCGAGATATTCGCAAAAATCGTATTTGTGGTCCGATTTGATTTGGTCCATATTTGGAACACATAATACATACATGAATAGAAAGCGGCCTATGATGCCCGATTTGGCTCATATTTGGAACAAATATTGCATACAGTCCGGTAGAAGTGACATCAAAATATTTTGGAGTTGGAGGAGGGACAAGCATACGTGGCGCAGAGTAGAGTAAAGTCTTTGGAAGGATTATGTATTTAGGACTTAGATTATAACAAATTGTCAGGAAAGAGTCCTTGTAATAATGAGTCACTAAATGAACTAAATAGAATGAGAAATAATAGGCAATTAAATAAAGACTAAACACTTGAAAATAAAAGAAATAAAAAAAAAAAATTTAAATGTTAAACGGTTTTATTGAAAACAATACTTACATGAAGTAATAATAATACGAAAAGCTAGAAAATAATTAGGTAGGTCCTAGGTACTAGTCATCACACTCCTTATCAATCTATGGCGTTGATCAGACAATTAAATAAAAGCGTTGGACGCGTCATATTTCTATTGATAGTCATAAGTAAAACCGACTGAACCTTAATCAATTAAATAAAAGCGTTGGACGCGTCATATTTCTATTGATAGTCATAAGTAAAACCGACTGAACCTTAATCAGGTTATGCTACGCCTAACATTTTTAGAAATTTCACGCGTCCAACGCTTTTATTTAATTGTCTGGTCAACGCCATAGATTGATAAGGAGTGTGATGACTAGTACCTAGGACCTACCTGATTATTTTCTAGCTTTTCGTATTAGTATTACTTCATGTAAATATTGTTTTCAATAAAACCGTTTTACTTAACATTTTTTTTTTTAATTATTTTATATTATGAGGTGAACCTGGTGGACGAGTAATTTCAGGAAATTGAGAAATGAAAGCACCGAAAGTCGACGAATCCTGAACTGCTTTAACACTGCTTTTCGAAGAAGTCTGAGAAAAACCGTGTACTTTAAGACCAGTTGTGACGCCGACGATGCGTTGCGTACGACAATCCGGTAAAAGGTGATAATGAGCGAGAAAATCAGATCCAATTATTGGTAGATCGACGACAGCGATGATAAATCTACATGGAAAATTACGACGAAGTACTAAGTTGAGATTCAAGGTTAGAAAACCATATGTTTTGATTTTGCTTCCATTTGCAGTACACAAGTCGAATCTGACAGGAGAACGACGATCACGTAATAGACGTCGAGGAAAACAACATAAGTCAGAACCAGTATCGACGAGAAAGCGATGTTTAGATATTTTATCAGTGGCAATTAGGCGGCAACTGGTTGACAAGTAGTCTGATGCCGCATTTACAGGCTGCTTTTTCCGTTTTCCAGATAATTACGGGGACTTATATATTTTTTTGCTTTGTCCTGGAATTTTTTATGGTACCAACAAATTTGTTGGTTAGAGTTGCTACGATTTTGAGATTTGCTACAACGTCGAGAGCTGTTGGAAGAACTATGGGAATGATAAGGGACGTACGAAAAGCAGACAATTCGGCCACTTGCTCTTGTAGATCGGCAATCGTATTTAATAGGTTGCTTTCGATACTTTTATCGCTGAACGCTGCATTTACAGCGAAATTCGATGTGCTCCGTGAGACTTCGACAATCTTGTCAGCAAGCTCCGCAATGTTGTCGAGCTGCAATTCAGATTGTGTCGCAAGGATAGCCTGGGCGTTGGACAGAAGACGTTTAAGCCAGAGTTGACGAAGGAGGCTATCCTGCATGATAGTTGAACCAGCGAGAGAGCGTAAGTGACGAAGAAACTGCTATGGCTTGCGGCCGCCGAGCTCTTCCTCACTGATAAGTTGGCGGACTCGTTGTTCCTCAGACGCAGACAAACGATCATTCAATTTTGTGCGCAAAAATGTGTATGGATTCAGCGGAGGAGCATTTTCTATAACGACCTCGATTTCCAATGCGATATATGCGTCCAGCTGCGAAACAACATAATTGAACTTTGTTACCTCATTTGTGATATCGGACAACGTAAACTGCGAATCAGCTTACGAAAACCATAATTTTGGTTTGTCAGACCAAAAAGGCGTCCTGGTTTGTATTTTCTACTACAATTTTCAAACTGCTATTTTAATGTTTGCGGATAAGAGAAAATCGAAATCTAGGTTCCAGTGACCAGTTAGCGGCACCAGATAGAATTTACTGCCAATTCAAACGGCAGCAAGTTGAATTCTCCTCTTTATTCAAAAGTTGTTTTCTTTTATACAAAATTTCTATGAGCTAAAATACTTACTTACACTAATACTTACAAACTAAGTATAGCACACATATACATTTAATTCAGTTCCCTGGGAACTGCATTCTAAGCATAATTAAAATTGGCTGTGGAATGTGCAACGCAAGCATAAATGAATCATGTTAATAATTTTTCTACAGGTAAAGGCTTTTCGCGAGCAAGCTCTAAACAGTGTCATACCACGGCTCAGGTTACCATATGATGCACGGTGTACAAAATATATGTTTGTACAAATGAATGAATGTGTCAATAGAATCTCATGCCGTACCAAAGCGAGCCAAAATATACGTATGTACAATTGTATGAATATATATGTAAGGGTCAAGATATTTTAAGACATTCCAAAACGGGTTGAAATATATGTTTGTACAAATGAATGAATAACTTAATGAGTGAATGCTACATTATAAACCAAATGTCATTATCATATGGCGGATATGTTTTTATACAGGATGTAGAGTGAGCTGTCAATCAGAATGTGCAGACTCTTTCTTTTCCAATTGGACCATCAAAGAAGTGAGACGTTTTTCTTTTACAAGGTAGTGATTAACGAAAGTGAACATAAATTTGGCATTTAGCTTCTTTGAAATAGTCGTGCGAGCAATGCTTACCTTCAATTCAATTTAGGTCTGTCCTTTTTCATACCTACATATATATGCTTACCTTGAATCATTTTAATTGGTACCTAAAAAACATTAAGAGATATTTGCTCATTGCACTGGATGTATAATTAATTTGTGTTAACAAACCAATTTTTACAGCAAAAAGTAAGTATACACAATAGTGTTAGGATTAGGCAAAATTTAATGTTAGTTATATACCTTCATACATACCTATTAAAATTGAAGCCTGTATTACAAACATACATGTATGGAAATCTTTGGTTCACCCAAGTGTTCCCCCTTAATCTTCTCAAAATTGTTGTTTTTCTATCTTTGCACTCTCTTCTGTAAATTTAATACATAAAAACTTTCATGGTCAAGGTCATATTTAATAATTTACAAAAAGAGATGTGATCTTATTATTTGTGTTTAAGTAATTCCTCTCGAGCTCTGCGAGCGAATACACCCTTTCATATATACATTTAATGTTACGTATATTAGACTGTTCGAAAAAAAATCATTAGAGCTACTTTGCGAATTCGAGATCTTTTCGTTTCGTAGAAAGCTTATTTTTGGTCATCATACTTAACAACGAAAAACTCGTAAGTTCAGTTATGAAAAAGTCATGCGTTACCATAATAATTAATTTTCAGGCAAATTTTACCGTAACATAGCAACCGAGGATCATGGAAGGCCTTCTACGCATCATCGATAACCAATCTAAGTAATTTTTACTATTATTATGTATAGCATTTAAATTTTCCATAAGCTTACAATTTAATCTATATATGGGTGACATAAAAGCGAAATGTGGTGAAATCTCGTAGGACGTAACTTGTAATTTTTTTTATATACACGTGATTTAAAAAAATTTATTTTTAGTTTCAAAACCACAGTTTGAATTGTTTAATACAGTGAATAGATATTCTTAAAATTCTATTCGCTTAATTAACGAGGTAATTCAAATTTATTTTCTTTAATTCCGAGTACTATTCACAGTACTTTTCTTATATATGACCAGTAGTCTTCATATTTAAAGATCGTTAACAAAGTTTTTTTATATTCGCTATCTATTATATTATCTTGATAACTTTTTATTGGACGCTACCGCATCGGAATTTTTTATGAGCGTGCATACCTCTCTATATATATAAATCAAAACGGCTGAGTTATTCTTTATGCTTTTATTGGTACATATATATGTGCGTAATGTCGCTGCACTTATACATATGACGGATCACATATGTGTAAGAAGCAATGTTGAGGTAGATCAGGGATTGGGCTACCATCAAAAAATCATGTTAGCAATTATGTAATTGTATCTAATTGAATTTTAGAAAAACACTGTAAAATAAATAATTAAAACTTATTGTTAGATCGATTTTGTTTTTTTTTTTGGAATATACATTTGTATAAGAAGAATAACTCTATTAAACATTATTATTGCAAATATCCTCAAAAGCTATATTTGGAATTTTGAAACGTCTCATTTGTATTAATTTCTAAATACTTTCCTGCAAATTCATATACCTAAAATTAGGGTAATATTAGTAATATTATAGTAAGGACACATTATGTAATAATTATGTAAGTTTTGTGGAAAAATGAAATATTACAGCATTTAAAAATTAAAATCTAAAAAACAAAAAAAAAAAAAAAAACAAAATGGTGGGTTAATTTAGTGACAGTTGTTTTCCGGGTAGGAAAGTGAAGAAGTAAGAGGGACAAAGGGGCCTTATAAATATTTTTTTGCGCAATACAGGCCATGGTAGGGTGGGCATGGAAGCGCGAGCGCGAGTCCACCTTAGTTGCTCTTAATGTGTAAACCGTCTTAGTTTCTGCGGTTTTCGCTTTCTTTAGTTTCAGTCCTATTCATTTACTCTATCCAAACCTTTTTTTATTCTCTTTATATCATTAACCACGGATATAAAATTTTTTGTGATACCTAAAAGAAAATAGGGGCTCCGTAATAATAATAATGTAATGACACCGATATATGGAGCAGAAGCATGGACCATGACAACAGCAGATGAAGCGGCTTTGGGAGTGTTCGGGAGAAAAGTTCTTCGAAAGATTTATGGACCTCTACGCGTTGGCGATGGCGAGTACCGAAGAAGATTTAATGATGAGCTGTACGAGCTATACGCAGATGCTCCGGCCAAGAAAGTGTTTATATCGGAACCCGCCTATGGAAGCAGAGGTAGAGGGCGGCCCCCACTCCATTGGAAGGACCAGGTGGAAAACGATTTAAACTCCCTTGGTGTGACCAATTGGCGCCGGTTGGCGGAGCGAAGGAGCGACTGGCGCGCCTTGTTGGACGGCCATAACCGTTTAGACGGTTAAGCGCCAATTAAGTAAGTAAGTAAGTAATGACACCGATCTTGGAGAAGAGGTCGCGAACTACCCCAACCACTGCTTGCTAGCTGCAAAGGTGGGACTCGATAGAACTCGCTCTCGTCGATCAACATATGTGAGATTTCCGGTATGAATGTTTCTCGGTTACATCCGGTTCCTTTTCTTCTTTAGGAAGAGCCCAAATCCTTGATTAAGGCGGAGTTTGGGTGATTTCGTAGTGAATCGCCTTAAATCCACCCTTGGTGCGTATTTAAAGACCTTTAGTTGTTTCGATTTAAATGCAACTATTGCCGCGCGCGGCTCAAACATGTGTTCAGCGTGTAGCAACATGGGCGTTAAACAAACAATCAACCAACAACAACAAAAAAAAAACATTACAGGTGTTTAAACACATTAAAGATGCCTTCGTTCTATTAAACCATTCGCTTGCGGATGATAAGCTGTTGTTTTAATATGGTTGATTCCAAGAAGTTTTCATAACTCAGTAAAAAGTGTGGATGTAAACTGCATTCCTTGATCGGAAGTAATGCGAAGTGGTACTCAAAACCTTGAAAAGCAATCACTTACGAGTTTGCTTGCTACAGTTTCCGCGCTGATATCAGAAATTGGAAAAGTTTCAGGCCATCTTGAGAATCGAACAATAACAATAAGACAATAACGATATCCATTTGATGGGGGTAAAGGACCAATTAAATCAATATTAATGTGCTCAAAGCGCTGAGATGGAAGTACGTACCGTTGTAAAGGTGTCGATGTGTGTGTTTGTATTTTTGCGCGTTGACAATTGATGCAGTTTTTAACGAAAATTGCAATATCTTTTTGCATGTGCGGCCACACGAAACGTTCACGAATGGTTTTAGAAGTAGCTTTGATACCGGTGTGTGCTAAGTTGTGTATTTTTGAAATTAACTTGTCTCTGCAAGTATGTGGTATGAAAGGCCTTACATAAGACGTCGAAAAGTCGGAAACGATTGGATTGGACAACTGCGGAAAGTTAAACGGTTTGATCTGAAGAGAGGTTGTTTTATACTCAAGAAAAGCTTTTAGTTCCGCGCATTCACTGTTCTTTTTATATAGTATCAAAATCTATAACTGTACTCATCGATTGCAAAGTAATTACTCGTGATAATGTATCAGCTGTAATGTTATCTTTTCCCGGAACATGTTTAATGAATGTTGAGAATTGGCCTATGAATTCTAAGTGACGAATTTGAGGAGGTGTTGATGAGTCTTGTTTTTTCAAGAAAGCAAATGTTAACGGCTTGCGATCTGTCCAAATGAAGAAATCGCTTCCTTCTAAAGCATATCTATAATGTTTTACAGCTAAATATATTTACAATAACTCACGATCATATGTGCTATATTTTTTGTTGAGGTTTTCACTTTTAGCAATTAAATTGTATCTTACAATGTGGCAACTAAATTTCGTTTCCTGTATGTCATAATTAAAAATATTGCGGATTCTGTAATTCCTTTTCCGTTTTTGTTATCTCTCTCTCTCTCTAAAAGATCGCGCTAAGGTGAACACGTTTCTTTTGATACGTCTTGTATATTTCATAAATTGTAATCAATACTCATCTATTAATTACTTGAATTAAATCATTTATCACATAGCATAAACCTTTGTCGTTATTACTTGGTCTCTTCTACGATTTTATTTTGGGTGATCCTGAAAAATCTTCATTATCTTAACAGGTTATGGGCCCAGGATCCTAACTGCACAAAACGCATAACATTTTTATATGGAAAGTAAAGAACCATCTTCCCATATAGATTCTGCGATTGGAACGGAGCTTACAGAGAGTTTAACCGACGGTGATAGGTCTATTCAAGCCGAGGGTGAAGACATTACTGAGACAAAGATGAGTGAATCGAAGGTGTATCACATACATCGTTTTAATGGGCAGAACTACCAACTATGGCGTAGACAAATGGAAATATACATGGCTGAAAATAAGCTAAAGAAATGTATCCTGGGAGCGGAAAAGCGAACGGACTCAAATGTCACAAAATGGGACGAAAAGGATGCAGAAGCGCAAGCCTTCATCATGAGAGGTATCGAGCTTGAACAATTAAAGTATTTTACAGAATGCTCTACAGCAGCCGAGATGTGGTCTAAATTAAAAGCTGTCCATGCCGAAAAAAGCGAGCAATCAGCGCAGGTTCTCTTAGAAAAATTTATGAGTGCTAAAATGAGCGATGAGCAGCCAATTGTCGATTACGTCGCAGATATTACATCCGTAGCACAACGACTTAAAGATATGGAGTTAGAGCAGAAGGAGCCTATGGTAATTGCAAAAATCTTGAGCAGTTTGCCAGCTAGATTTGATCATGTACGCACAGCCTGGTATGCAGTTCCACGTGAAAGCCAAAATATTGAGCGGTTAACAGAGCATCTAGTAAACGAAGAAAGTCTCATGAATTCCCGATCAAATGTAGACACCAACAATGTGAGCAATTCGGTCTACTCAGCAAGTAAATTTAGAGGCAACAACAACTATTCAGCAAACAAAGGTAAGAACAACAATAATGCAAAACGAAAAGGCAATTGCAACTATTGTCATAAGCCTGGCCATTGGGCTCGCGAATGTCGAAAACGTCAAAAACATCAACAAAACGTAATAGAGAAGAAAAATGAGTCTCAAAATCTATTACTTGAAAGTAAAACAAATGACAAGAAAGGGCAAACAAAAGAAACAGCTGATCGTCAAAGCTCATATTTATTTATTTTGAACGCATCAAAAAATGCAAATAAAGTTGAGAATGTTTTCTATGCAGATTCTGGTGCAACAGATCACATGTCATTTCAGAAAGAACTCTTAACGAATTTTAATAACAAAGTGAGCAACGTATATGTAAAATTTGGCGACGGCAGGCGTCTCAAAGTTGAAGGTAAAGGCGATATCGAGGTACGTGGCTACATGAACTGCTTGCACATAATCAAGGACGTTTTACTAGTTCCAGATTTAGACAAAAATTTCATTTCAATATCTAAAGCAACCAGAGGTGGTGCAAGTGTAGTATTCGAATCTGGTGGTAAACACGTTTACTTTAAGAATGAAAATAATGTAATTAGCAAAGGTCAAATTGAGAGCGGCTTGTATCGTATGGACTTGAAACCAGAGGTGGCATCAGCTGCAAATGTTCTAACATCTGAGACTGCAATGTTATGGCATGAGAGATTGGGTCACGTGAACTTTAATACACTTCAAAAAATGTGTGAGAGGAGTGTGGTAGATGGGCTGAATCTAACCGATATACAAACAACCAATGTATTTTGTGAAGGCTGCGCATACGGAAAACAGCACAGACAATCTTTCCCAAAAAGCGGGGCGAAACGTGCCCAAGTACCCGGAGAAGTTTTTCACATGGACCTATGTGGAAAGATGAGTATTCCATCGGCTGGTGGGTCCAATTATTTTCTTCTTTTGAAAGATGACTACTCGCGTTATTGTTTTGTTTATTTTTTGAAAAATAAAACAGATGTTTATAAAAAACTTTCGCAGTTCTTTGTAGACGTTCGAGCAGACGGACATTCTGTACAGCGCATACGTTCAGATGGTGGTTTAGAGTTTTGTAATGAACACATTAATCAATTGCTCCTGAAAAACAGCATAAAACACGAAGTTACTACGCCAAGAGCGCCCGAACAAAATGGTTTTATTGAAAGGCAAAACAGAACCATAGTTGAAAGTGCAAAATCAATGCTTCACAGCAGGCAGCTACCTTTGCATGTATGCGCTGATGCTACACATACAGCAGTTTATTTAAAAAATAGAACAGCTTCGAGCGTTATTGGTTGGCGTACCCCATATGAATTGTGGTTTGGTGAGAAACCGTCAGTGACACATCTTCGGGTTTTTGGTGGTGACGTGTATGTTCACATACCGAAAGAACAGCGTACAAAATGGGAGAGAAATGCTTTTAAGGGTATTTTAGTTGGCTACAATGAAGAGAGCAAAGCATATAGAGTATATGATCCTGAGACCAGAAGGGTCCTAATCCGGCGCGATGTTATTTTTAATGAAATACCTACAACAATCAACGAGGTATGTGAAAAGAAAATGGATGATAGTACAGTGTCAGAGGGAGTGGGCACAAAACCCACAGTATCATCCACATCACCTGAACGAAGAAACTCGCTAGAAAACGAAAAACAACAAACATTAATGAGAAGTCCATATAATACGAGAAGTGTAACAAAGACTAAAAAGCAAACTGCTAACACAGTGGTTGCTGAATTATGCATAGCATCTATAGAACCTTCATCATTAGAAGAGGCTTTGTCAAGTGAAGACTGCGACAAATGGACTGAAGCGATCCAAAGTGAAATTCAGTCTCTGAGAGCAAATAATACATGGATTTTGGTACCACGTACGAGTGATATGCACGTTATCACAAATCGTTGGGTTTTTAAGAAAAAGTTTAAAAGCAATGGAGAGATAGACAAGTTTAAGGCTCGATTAGTGGTAAGAGGATGCTCTCAAAAATATGGCGTCGACTATGAAGAGGTTTTTGCTCCCGTTGTCAGACATGAATCAGTAAGAATGGTTATAGCCGTTGCAGCAGCTCGTGGTTTGGATATGGTTCAATTCGACGTCAAAACTGCTTTTCTACATGGGAATTTAGACGAAGTCATATACATGGAACAACTGTATGGTTTTGTCACAGATGATCGAGTTTGCTTATTAAAAAAGAGCTTGTATGGCCTCAAGCAAGCTTCAAGGCAATGGAACAAGTGCATTGCAAAGTTTTTACTGAAGTTTGGGTTTAATCAGTCACGGGTTGATCCATGTGTATTCATCTACCAAACCGAAAAGGACATCATGTTCCTATTACTCTACGTTGACGACGGGCTAATATGTGGCAGCGATAAAGAAATAATGGAGAAGTTGTTACATAACCTACATCTTGAGTTCGAGATAACATACAACGAGGCAGATTTTTTGTTGGCTTTCAAATTGAAGTGAATAAACACAATCACGTGTTGAAGTTGCATCAAAAGGTGTATGCAGAAAAGGTACTGGAACGTTTTAATCATATGCAATGTTGTCCTGTGTCAACACCAGCTGAAGTTGGAAGATATTTTTCAAAGGATGATGCAACTGAACAGAACCCTAAAATACCATACCGCGAAGCCATCGGGTCACTAATGTACTTAATGGTGTGTACCAGACCAGACATTGCTTAAAGCGTGGGTGTGTTAAGCAGATATCTCGAGAGGCCTTCCGAAACGCATTGGCAAGGCGTAAAAAGAATTTTAAAATATTTGAAAGGTACAGTAGACCATGGCATATGTTTTAATTTGTATTCTGAGCATTTGCAGTTGACGATGTATTCTGACGCTGATTGGGGGGGTGACTTAGACACAAGGCGATCTATTTCTGGATGGGCTGCTTTCTTAAATGGTGGTCCAATTGCATGGAGCTCACGAAAACAAACAATCACTGCTACGTCAACTACAGAGGCCGAGTTCGTTTCGTTATGTGCAGCAGCAAAAGCGTCGAAGTGGCTTAGGGAGCTTATGTATGAGTGTGGGCATGAACAGCAATCACCTACAATATTGTATTCCGACAATCAACGTGCTATAATTTTGGTTAAAAGTCCCTCGTCGGCAAGGCGAACAAAACACATTGACATTCAATATTTTTATACATGCGACATGCAAGCTCAGGGCGAAATCGATGTTCAGTATATGGAAACAAAGGAACAACTAGCCGACATATTCACCAAGCCACTAAGCAAAGAAAAATTTCTTCATCTTGTCAATAAGTTTGTTCTATCCTAACATATGTTTAATTGTAAAAGCGAGAGGGAGTGTTGAGGTTTTCACTTTTAGCAATTAAATTGTATCTTACAATGTGGCAACTACATTTCGTTTCCTGTATGTCATAATTAAAAATATTGCGGATTCTGTAATTCCTTTTCCGTTTTTGTTATCTCTCTCTCTCTAAAAGATCTCGCTAAGGTGAACACGTTTCTTTTGATACGTCTTGTATATTTCATAAATTGTAATCAATACTCATCTATTAATTACTTGAATTAAAACATTTATCACATAGCATAAACCTTTGTCGTTATTACTTGGTCTGTTCTACGATTTTATTTTGGGTGATCCTGAAAAATCTTCATTATCTTAACATTTTTGTTGAGCAGCAGATAGTTTTTTCGAAAAGAAACCAAGTGGCTGTGGTTGATTTTTGACAATTTGATGTAAAGCCGCACCAACGGCCGTGTTACTAGCATCGCTGCATAATACAATTTCTGCTTTGGGTTGAGGGTGAGTCAAAAGAGTAAAGTTGGCAAGAGTCTGCTTACATTGCTCGAAGTGATGTCTTGTTTCTGGTGTCCATTCAATTTTGGCTTTTGTCTTTTTTCTTGTTTCCCGGAATTAACTTGATAAGGGGTTGTTGATGTACAATTGCATGCGGAATGAATCTCCTATAAAAATTGATCATGTTCAGAAAACCTTTAACTTCAAAAATTTTCGTGGGTATTGGATAATTCACGATGGCTTCAATTTTTGCTGGATTTGGTGTTATGCCTGTACTGGATATCACATGTCCTAAGAAAATTATTTCAGACTTTCCAGATTCACATTTTGGGGGATTAATGGTGACTTTTTGTTTTTCAAAGATTTTAGTTCTTTAGTGATCCAGGCTTGCTCTGGTTCATCATATGAACAAATACGTTTGGGCACGTACTTTTCAAACAAGTTATAAATGATATTAAATCAATTTAAATCTGTTTATGCTGTACATCAAAATATACGTAGTTTGCGTCGTAATTTCGATCTATTAGCAACAAATCTTGATGCTTTCCTGAACCTACCTAGCCTTATTTTTGTGTCAGAAATCTGGACATATTCTTTTGAGATTGATGAATATAATTTACCTAATTATAAATTCTATGCAAGTGCTAATGATTTGTATCCAGCTGGCGGTGTAGGGGTTTTTGTTCATGATTCGTTTGACTGTAGCAAAATTGAACGACTTAGTCTCACTAGTGCTGACGCTATAAAGGTCTCGTGCTGCATTTGCAAATTAAACTTTGTATTTGTCTGTATTTATAGACTTCACTCGCAACCTGCTCAATTATTTATCGATGAGTTTAATTCACTATTAAGTAGTGTATCAACGACTAATCTTGTAATTTTGGGCGATTTTAATTTGGATCTATTAAGTACAAGCCCTGTACTTAATAATTATAACATGGTATTGTCAGATCATGGATTATATTCCCTTATAAACGAAGCTACTAGACCAGTGGCAGGTACTTGTCTTGATCACGTACTGTGCCGCTTCTTTGGTTCTTCTTGATCTGCCTGTTCCGCTATTAACTCGGACCTGGGTATCACGGATCACTGTATGAGTGGTATTCTCTTTAAAAACACAATGGTTGAGAAAGACATTAGAAAAAGAAAAAGGCATGTTGTGGAAAAAATTAATTTTGATCAACTAAACATTGAACTTCGCTTAAATATTTGGAGCCGAAGAAAATGTATCAAGGGCATACGGCTTGTTTTTAGATAATTTAATGCAATGCATTAACTCCTCAACATACTGCGTTAATAAAAAAGCATCAGAAATCGGACTCAAACCGTGGATAAATAAATTCCTTTTGAATAGAATAAGGTTGAAAAATAAATTAGGAAAAAAGTGCAACAAACATCCATATGACACCAATTTGAATACTCGTTTCCATCAAATATGCAAACGAATCAATGGAGAAATTCGCAAATGTCGGGACGAATATTATAATAACTTAGTCAATAAATCCAAAGGTAATCTAAAAGAAGAGTGGAAAGTAATAAATAGGATTATTGATAAAAACACAAAAAGTCAAGATTCTCATTTTGTTTTACAAAAGAAGGCGTTGATATTTCTGTTCCCATAGAAATAGCTATTGATTTTAATGAATACTTTACTTCAATTGTGAAGTCAAACTTTCCGCCAAATGTGACACCCCCTTGCGATTGTTGCTCTGATTTTGGAGTAGCTAAAGATTCTTTCAGAAGCAACAGCTTCTTTTTTGGGCCAATCTCAGGTCGGAAATTTTAATTGCAATCAAACCTTTGAAAAATAGTAATTCTTCCGGCCCTGATGGAATCCCTAACGTTATGTTAAAGAAAATCTCACACAATATTTTTGATGTTTTAAAACATATCTTTAACTTGAATGTTACAACTGGGATTTTCCCAGAACAATTAAAATTAGGAATTTTAATACCGATTTTCAAAAAAGGTAATAAAAAAGATATGGCTAACTATAGGCCGATTTCACTTTTGTCATCAATTAGTAAAATTTTTGAAAAAATTGTAAAAGTAAGGATGTTATCCTACTCTGAAAAAAAAATTTTTCTTAGTCCTTTGCAATTTGGTTTCAGGGATGGTCTTTCTACGGAAGATGCTGTTTTGGACTTCTGCTCAACTATATACAAGGGTATAGATTCAAAAAAAGATTGTGCTGGGCTTTTTGTGGACATTACAAAAGCATTCGATATGGTTGATCATGGCCGTCTTTTAAATAAGCTTTATAATTTGGGAATTCGTGGCTTGTAATACAATTGGTTTGTTTCTTATTTAGGAAATCGAACCCAAAGAGTGAAAATAGGCAACACTCTTAGTGAGACCAAAGTCGTAAACTCTGGTGTACCACAAGGATCGGTTCTTGGTCCCATATTATTCCTTATCTATGTGAACTCACTATTTATTCAACCTTTTAAGGGCAAAGTCGTAGCATTTGCGGATGACCTAGGAATTGCATATAACCCAACGGATCCTTTAAATTTGATAGCGGATCTTAACCACGATATACACATACTTCGATCATGGTTTGCGGAACATAAACTGGTTGTCAGCAATAAAACCAAATTAATGTGCTTTAGTCCAAAACTTCAAGAAGCACAAGATCTTAATAGAACTTTTCGCAGTGCAATATGCAAACGTAATATCCTATATAGTAATAAGTGCTCCAACCATCGTTATGAGTGTTCGTTTCACAATAATACAGCATGTGACTCTAACTGATTTGGAATTGAAAAGTGAATAGTTTCAAATACCTAGGAGTCACAATTGACTGTAATCTAAACTGGAATGAGCAAATCGCAACTCTAAGAAAATACTTACTTTCAACCAATCGCATACTTTACCGTCTCAGAAAATACGTCCCAAACCATACACTGAAAACAGTTTATTATGGTATATTTCATTCAAAATTAGAATATGGAATAAGTTGCTGGGGTGGTGCTCACTCCAACAAAATAAAATAATTTAAAAAAAAATTTTTTAGTTAAACGGTTTTATTGAAAACAATACTTACATGAAGTAATAATAATACGAAAAGCTAGAAAATAATTAGATAGGTCCTAGGTACTAGTCATCACATTCCTTATCAATCTATGGCGTTGATCAGACAATTAAATAAAAGCATTGGGCGCGTGAAATTTCTAAAAATGTTAGGCGTAGCATAACCTGATTATGGTTCAGTTGGTTTTACTTATGACTATCAATAGAAATATGACGCGTCCAACGCTTTTATTTAATTGTCTGATTAAATAAAAGCATTGGGCGCGTGAAATTTCTAAAAATGTTAGGCGTAGCATAACCTGATTATGGTTCAGTTGGTTTTACTTATGACTATCAATAGAAATATGACGCGTCCAACGCTTTTATTTAATTGTCTGTTCAACGCCATAGATTGATAAGGAGTGTGATGACTAGTACCAAGGACCTACCTAATTATTTTCTAGCTTTTCGTATTATTATTATTTCATGTAAGTATTGTTTTCAATAAAACCGTTTAACCTAAAAATTTTTTTTTTATTTATTTTATTTTCAAGTTTTTAGTCTTTATTTAATTGCCTATTATTTCTCATTCTATTTAGTTCATTTAGTGACTCATTATTTCCGTTGGAAGGACCAGGTGGGGAAAACGATTTTAAACTCCTTTGGTGTGACCAATTGGCGCCGGTTGGCGGAGCGAAGGAGCGACTGGCGCGCCTTGTTGGACGGCCATAACCGTTTAGACGGTTTAAGCGCCAATTAAGTAAGTAAGTGACTCATTATTACAAGGACCCTTTTCTGACAACTTGATATAATTTAAGTCCTCAATACATAATCCTTCCAAAGGCTTTACTCGACTCTGCGCCACGTATGCTTGTCCCTCCTCCAACTCCAAAATATTTTGATGTCACTTCTACCGGACTGTATGCAATATTTGTTCCAAGTATGAGCCAAATCGGGCATCATATGTCGCTTTCTATTCATGTATGTATTATGTGTTCCAAATATGGACCAAATCAAATCGGACCACAAATAGGATTTTTGTGAATATCTCGATCCTTGCGCCACCTAGCGGCGATTTTTTTTTTGATAGGTCGCTTTCTATTCTTGTATATATTATGTGTTCCAAGCATGAGCCAAATCGGATCACAAATACGATTTTTGTGAATATCTCGATCCTTGCGCCACCTAGCGGCGATTTTTTTCATTAGTCGCTTTTTATTCTTGCATGTATTATGTGTTCCAAATAGCCAAATCGGACCACAAATACGATTTTTGTGAATATCTCGATCCATGCGCCACCTAGCGGCGATTTTTTTTCACAGGTCGATTTCTATTCTTGCATGTATTATGTGTTCCAAGCATGAGCCAAATCGGATCACAAATACGATTTTTGTGAATATCTCGATCCTTGCGCCACCTAGCGGCGATTTTTTTCATTAGTCGATTTTTATTCTTGCATGTATTATGTGTTCAAAATATGAGCCAAATCGGACCACAAATGCGAATTTTGTGAATATCTCGATCCTTGCGCCACCTAGCGGCAATTTTTTTTATTATTATTGCATTGTCATCGGGTTCTGAACTACATTCCAAGTTTGAAGCTTGTAGCTTATCGGGAAGTTACTTAAATTTTAATTACAAGATTCGTTCACAACGGCCGTGCATGCAGCCTGCCTGTCAAGTCAACCTAAATAAAACCGTTTAATAAATCAATTAACTGTACTGCAAAAATGTGCGGTAAGAAAGATTTTTAATTGTCCACGTCGGACTCACTCCTTTGACTTATTTAGAAGATCAAATATATTCCCAGTTCGGCATTTGTTCTATTACAAAGTTTTAAAATTTTGTACATGAGAGGTGGCTATTTGCAAAATCCAACAAGAGGTATGTACAGCCTGCGTAGTAACCATAGCAAACTTGTTTCTTTGCCAGTTTTTCGAAAAAAATTGTTTAGAAATTCCTACACTGTCTTAACCTGCAAACTTTTTAATTCCCTTCCAGAAAACAAACGAGACATTAGATCCAGATCTGTGTTTTTAAAAAAAAATAAAAACTTGGCTTCTTGAGTTTGATACCAACCAGATAGAAATTTTGAGGCACTACGTTGTATAATATTGTTTTTACTTTTATATAAGCATTGTATAGTTTTCAATCTTTCCTTTTTCTATTTTATTATGAGGAATTCTGTAAACTTAGCTTTTATCTTCTTTCTTCAAATTGTTTCATGACTTAATTTAGTCAGTTTGTTTTTGAAATATTTTATTCTCATTTTAAATAAATTTTTTTATATATATCTTGTATTTTTTTTTGTCACCCCACTACTACTATTTATACAATTGAATTAGGTAAAACATGATGTGACATACAACACTATTTTTTATACTCAGTTGAGCAGAGCTCACAGAGTATATTAAGTTTGATTGGATAACGGTTGGTTGTACATATATAAAGGAATCGAGATAGATATAGACTTCCATATATCAAAATAATCAGGATCGAAAAAAAATTTGATTGAGCCATGTCCGTCCGTCCGTCCGTCCGTCCGTCCGTTAACACGATAACTTGAGTAAATTTTGAGGTATCTTGATGAAATTTGGTATGTAGGTTCCTGAGCACTCCTCTCAGATCGCTATTTAAAATGAACGATATCGGACTATAACCACGCCCACTTTTTCGATATCGAAAATTTCGAAAAACCGAAAAAGTGCGATAATTCATTACAAAAGACCGATAAAGCGACGAAACTTGGTAGATGAGTTGAACTTATGGCGCAGAATAGAAAATTAGTCAAATTTTGGACAATGGGCGTGGCACCGCCCACTTTTAAAAGAAGGTAATTTAAAATTTTGCAAGGTGTAATTTGGCAGTCGTTGAAGATATCATGATGAAATTTGTCAGGAACGTTACTACTATTACTATATGTACGCTTAATAAAAATTAGCAAAATCGGGGAAGGACCACGCCCACTTTTAAAAAAAATTTTTTTTTAAAGTAAAATTTTTACAAAAAATTTAATATCTTTACAGTATATAGGTAAATTCTGTCAACATTCAACTCCAGTAATGATATGGTGCAACAAAATACAAAAATAAAAGAAAATTTCAAAATGGGCGTGGCTCCGCCCTTTTTCATTTAATTTGTCTAGGATACTTTTAACGCCATAAGTCGAACAAAAATTAACCAATCCTTTTGAAATTTGGTAGGGGAGTAGATATTACGACGCTAACTGTTTTCTGTGAAAATGGGCGAAATCGGTTGATGCCACGCCCAGTTTTTATACATAGTCGTCCGTCCGTCCGTCCGTCTGCCCGTTAACACGATAACTTGAGTAAATTTTGAGGTATCTTCATGAAATTTGGTACATATGTTCCTGGGCACTCATCTCAGATCGCTATTTAAAATGAACGATATCGGACAATAACCACGCCCAATTTTTCGATATCGAAAATTTCGAAAAATCAAAAAAGTGCGATAATTCATTACCAAATACGCATTAAGCGATGAAACTTGGTAGGTGAGTTGAGCTTATGACGCAGAATAGAAAACTAGTAAAATTTTGGCCATTGGGCGTGGCACCGCCCACTTTTAAATGAAGGTAATTTAGAAGTTTTGCAAGCTGTAATTTGGCAGTCGTTAAAGATATCATGATGAAATTTGGCAGGAACATTACCCTTATTACTTTATGTCTGCTTAATAAAAATTAGCAAAATCGGAGAACGACCACGCCCACTTTTTAAAAAAAAATTTTTTTTAATTCAAATTTTAAAAGAAGAGTTAATATCTTTACAGCATATAAGTAAATTATGCTAACATTCAACTCCAGTAATGATGTGGTGCAACAAATTACAAAAATAAAAGAAAATTTCAAAATGGGCGTGGCTCCGCCCTTTTTCATTTAATTTGTCTAGGATGCTTTTAATGCCATAAGTCGAACAAAAATTAACCAATCCTTTTGAAATTTGGTAGAGGCTTGGCTCCTAGGACGATAACTGTTTTCTGAGAAAAAGGGCGAAATCGGTTGAAGCCACGCCCAGTTTTTATACACAGTCCACCGTCTGTCCTTCCGCTCGGCCGTTAACACAATAACTTGAGCAAAAATCGATATATCTTTACTAAACTTAGCACACGTACTTATCTGAACTCACTTTATCTCGATGTAAAAAACGGCCGAAATCCGACCATAACCACGCCCACTTTATCGATATCGAAAATTACGAAAAATAAAAAAATGCCATAATTCTATACCAAATACGAAAAAAGGGATGAAACATTGTAACTGGATTGGTTTATTGACGCAAAATATAACTTTGGAAAAAACTTTGTAAAATGGGTGTGACACCTACCATATTAAGTAGAAGAAAATGAAAAAGTTCTACAAGGCGAAATCAACAGCCCTTGGAATCTTGGCAGGAATACTGTTAGTGGTATTCCATATATAAATAAATTAGCAGTACCCGACAGATGATTTTCTGGATCACCTGGTCCACATTTTGGTCGATATCCCGAGAACGCCTTCACATATACATCTAAGGGCCACTCGCTTTTAAAACCCTCATTAATACCTTTAATTTGATATCCATATCGTACAAACACATTCTAGAGTCACCCCTGGCCCACCCTAATGGCGATATCTCGAAAAGGCGTCCACCTATAGACCTAATGCCCACTCCCTATTAAAATGCTCAGTAACACCTTTCGTTTGATACCCATATCGTACAAACATTCTAGAGTCACCCCTGGCCCACCCTAATAGCGATATCTCGAAAAGGCGTCCACCTATAGACCTAATGCTCACTCCCTATTAAAATGCTCAGTAACAACTTTCGTTTGATACCCATATCGTACAAACATTCTAGAGTCACCCCTGGCCCACCCTAATGGCGGTATCTCGAAAAGGCGTCCACCTATAGACCTAATGTCCACTCCCTCTTAAAATGCTCAGTAACACCTTTCGTTTGATACCCATATCGTACAAACATTCTAGAGTCACCCCTGGCCCACCCTAATGGCGATATCTCGAAAAGGCGTCCATCTATAGACCTAATGTCCACTCCCTCTTAAAATGCTCAGTAACACCTTTCGTTTCATACCCATATCGTACAAACATTCTAGAGTCACCCCTGGCCCACCCTAATGGCGATATCTCGAAAAGGCGTCCACCTATAGACCTAATGCCCACTCTCTCTTGAAATGCTCAGTAACACCTTTCGTTTGATACCCATATCGTACAAACATTCTAGAGTCACCCTTGGTCCACCTTTATGGCGATATCTCGAAAAGGCGTCCACCTATTGAACTAAGGATTACTCCCTTTTAAAATACTCATTACCACCTTTCATTTGATACCCATATCGTACAAACACATTCTAGAGTCACCTCTGGCCCACTCTAATGGCGATATCTCGAAAAGGCGTCCACCTATAGACCTAATGCCCACTCCCTCTTAAAATGCTCAGTAACACCTTTCGTTTGATACACATATCGTACAAACATTCTAGAGTCACCCCTGGCCCACCCTAATGGCGATTTCTCGAAAAGGCGTCCACCTATAGACCTAATGCCCACTCCCTCTTAAAATGCTCAGTAACACCTTTCGTTTGATACCCATATCGTACAAACACATTCTAGAGTCACCCCTGCCCTCCCTAATGACGACATCTCGAAAAGGCGTCCACCTATAGACCTCATGCCCACTCCCTCTTAAAATGCTCAGTAACACCTTTCGTTTGATACCCATATCGTACAAACATTCTAGAGTCACCCCTGGCCCACCCTAATGGCGATTTCTCGAAAAGGCGTCCACCTATAGACCTAAAGCCCATTCCCTTTTAAAATACTCATTACCACCTTTCATTTGATACCCATATCGTACAAACACATTCCAGAGTCACCCCTAGTCCACCTTAATGGCGATATCTCGAAAAGGCGTCCACCGATAGACCTAAGGCCCACTCCCTCTTAAAATGCTCAGTAACACCTTTCATTTGATACCCATATCGTACAAACAAATTCTAGAGTCAGCCCTGGTCCACCTTTATGGCGATATCCCTAAATGGCGTCCATCAATAGAACTATGGCCTACTCTCTCTTAAAATACTCTTTAATACCTTCCATTTGATACACATGTCATACAACCACATTCCAGGGTTACCCTAGGTCCATTTTCCTACATGGTGATTTCCCTTATTTTGTCTCCATAGCTCTCAACTGAGTATGTAATGTTCGGTTACACCCGAACTTAGCCTTCCTTACTTGTTATTATATAAAATAAAGATGTCACTAACTATTCTCTAAGTAATGCTATTGTAGACATGTAAAATTAAGCTATCGAATATGTACATACTGTAGTATCGCGTGGAATTCACCCCATTTCAAACACGCTTAACATTACAAAGGCTCGTTCACTGACCCAGGTAACTACCATAAGTTCATTCGCCTTCACAAAGTCACCTAATGCATTTATGCGTCATACCAAACTGCTCAAGCGGGAATCACAATATGTAGGTCAATAATTTGCTGACAAGCATTCCTCATTATTGAGTCATGCACCTTTAGTATGTAAATATTAATGTAAGTATGTATATATGCATAGGTTAAGAACTTCTGTATAAAAAGTAATGAATTTCTTTAATAAAAGGATTACTGATCAGACTTCCAAAGTCTAAACACTCTTTTATCAATTTTTCACATTACATGGCGATCCTGCCAGCCTGATCTTCAATTAGCTGAAAATTTGCTCAAAGTTTTGTTAAAAAACAAAAAAGAGACGATGTTAGCAGCAGCAGTACAATCAAGAAATTAAGCAGCGTTTAGATGGCATGAAATACGGACATTGGCTACAATTTTGACTGACAGCATGCGAGCATATATAGAGGTGGAATATAATAAGGAATAAATACTACATGGAAATTAACAATTTTGACTGGCAGCATGCGAGCATATAATGAGGTGGAATATAATAAGGAATAAATTAGCACATGGAAATTAACAATCTTGACACCATTGCAATACAGTTAACCTCTTGCATTTAAACAAAAGGCACTACTATGTGGCATCAATAAAGATCTTAACAAAGAAAGCCTTCTTCGGCAAGGATTTGGCAGAAAAGAAAACTAAGTTGAAAACAAATATTTGGTGGTAACAAAACGGGATGGGAGGACACCTTTCAATTGGCACAAGTTAACAACAAAATGAGATCGGAGGCGTACCGCTCGGGGCAATTAATATAAGTATATAATAACTTTAGAAACAAATTGGGCGGCCTTTACGTACGCTAAACTATTAGCAAAAACGAAAGTTTTTGCTTAGGATTTTTTTTTTAAGTTAGGAATTGGATAATATGTAAAACGCTGCGTTTAAAAAAAAAATATATATAGAAGTAGCAAGAATTTATGTGTTAAACGTTGAACAAATTTTTTTAAATTGAAAAAAAAAATAATAAAGAAGCTCAGTCATCTCTCTAGTGTGCAAGAAATAGAAACTGAAGAAGAATTTCACAGAATTTTTAAAAAGTGTGAAGGCACTATAAGAGAATTCATAAAAATGTCTGAGGAAGTCCTTAAAACCCGTAACGCCACTAAACATGCTCCGACACCAATTACTATAGAAGAGTATTGGCGACGAAACCAGTCTATAAAAAAGAAAGAAATACCCAAATTACCTACCCCAAAAATCCGAAAAAGAAAACGGGGAGGTAAACAATTTAAAATAAAGAAAGAAACCTTTAAACAATTAAATTTAACAACAAATACCGAGGATAGGTTAAAATTAATTAAATTAAAAAAGAAAATTAGAGACTTAAGAAATAAAAAATAAATATAGAGAAAATTCTCAGTACAAATGAACGTAAACATTTTGCGTAGAATTTAATTTTAAGAAATTTCAAAAAAAAATTATTCAAAATTTAAGTTAGTAAATCGGAATGTGTAAGTAGTCCACATTCAACTCTTTAAATTCGAAAATTTTTTTGATACGTTAACTGATGCTTTTCAAAAACGGAACATTTTCTTTTAGCCCAAAATGGCACAAAAAAAAGTGGAAATAGCATAGGAATCAAGTCTTAATTACTTTGTAAAATTAATTAAACAAAAGAAAATAAAAGTGTACTTACCTATTAATGTGAAAAAATAAAATTATAAAATTTTGTAAGGAAAAATTTTAAATATGTAAATTAGAAATGAAACAATACTAAAGTAAAACAAAAATTACAATTTTAGAAATAAATTGTTAAAATACCTAATAAATAATAAGGTAAAAACAAATGAAGGTCAAGAGTAAAATGGAAAGTTTGAATAAAGATTAAAATTAAAGCGTAAATTAGCAAATTTTTTTTTTCCTAAGGAATCAGCAATAATTTTTTTTTTCTTGAATTTCCTCTTTCAATCGAAATGTCTTGGTGGACAAAAATAGTCCAAGGCATAATGATAGCGATAGCTGGCTATGAATTCGGCAAAGAAACCTCTGAAGAAGAAATAGTTGACAACAAATTGGTAAAATATGAGCCACAAGCCCAAGTGGACACAAAAACTACAGACATTTGGCTATGTGCTTTAATATGGACGATAGGGCTATTAATCATAGCGATAGCTGCTATTCTTTAAAACTATATGAAATTTAAATATAGGCAATTGAATAACGTGCAACAGCGCATTTAAAATTTTTTTTTCTTCTACCCAAATTTCCAAACTCAAAGCTGAGGAAGAGCAATAAACAATTCAAGTAAAATCTCAAATAGTAAGTCTCAAAATGTCACAATCGAGAGTAAAGGTAGCTCTGCCTAAAGCGAACAGCAAGTCCAAAATTCGCATAATTCCTTCGATTGCTCCTGACAAAAATGATCATGAAGCAATAGGAAATTCTGGACAGTGGAAATAAGCAAAACCTAAGAAAAAAAAAAAATAATACAAAAATTTTACAAATCAGCCAACAAAAAAAAATAATGAAGAAAAGTCACACAGAGAACAACAAAAAGAGAATTTGCAACAAAAGACTAGTCACGCTCGTTTTCATCTTAGGATAGAAAAATGGTAGCGTAGAAAATTTTCAAGCAACCAGATTGTTGAGGAAGTTATTGACTTAGGACATTATTCGACCAGGCTGAAATAAGCCGGCAATCCAGGACATGAAATTTATAACGAAAAACACAGTTTCCTGAGGGACAAATTGGTGATTAAGAATTGAATATTTACTGCAGTAGGCGAATTTATAAAATAATAATTGGTAACCAAGTTCTCTAAGGTCAAATAATTGCATTAACCAAAGAGGTTGTGCATGTGACAGTCCCGGTATAAAAATAAAAATAATTCTTCATAATTCTTCATTAAAATGACGATTCTGTCTTGGTGGCCGCCGCAGAAATCGCATGACAAATAAGATCAAAGAAATTGCTGGAAAATATGAAATTATCGAAAATATAAAAAGAACATTTAACGATACGAAAAATTTTTGCATCAACTGTACCTTCCACTTATCCATTAATAGAACTACTACCAATACATAGCTACCCCGCTCTTCCGTCGGCAACCCTTCTATTGCCCTTCTAATGTCAAGTGAAAAAAAAGAAAACAAAAATTTTTTTTTTCTCTCAGCTTCATATTTGCATATAAATATTAGAAAATAATTTCTAGAAGCCAAGCGGATTTTAAGTGGGTGCACACATTTAAAGTCGACTGTGTAATGAGTAAAATAAACAAAATAAGTAAATAAATAAAAAAACCACTTAATACAAAACATTTCTCATAATCGTAAGCACTCAACCACAAAAAAAAAAAAACACAAAATTTTGCACAAAGAAAAAATATAGTCAAAATTATTCATTATAACAAATATACGAAAGCACAAAAAAAATATAGGAAAAGTCAGCTTAATATGAAAAAGCGAGCATGAGCATAACGGGCATGGTATGTAAAGCAAATGCAAACGAATAAAAGCAAAAAGAAAACATATAAACTTATAATATCAAGTTACCACTATGACATAAATTAAAACTGAATGCAAAAATTATTTGGTAACAAGCAAGTTGACTGAGTCATTCAACAAAAAATGAAACAACACGGCACACTTATCACAGTGACATTGGAGTGACCGTCTATAATTAAGCATAAAATTATATACGCTGACTTAAAAGGCCGATGGTGTAGTATCGCGTGGAATTCACCCCATTTCAAACACGCTTAACATTACAAAAGCTCGTTCACTGTAACTACCCTAAGTTCAGTCGCCTTCACAAAGTCACCTAATGGATTTATGCGTCATACCAAACTGCTCAAGCGAGAATCATATTGACAATATGTAGACCAATAATTTTCTGACAAGCATTCCTCACTATTGAGTCATGCACCTTTAGTATGTAAATATTAATGTAAGTATGTATATATGCATAGGTTAAGAACTTCTGTATAAATAGTAATGAATTTCTTTAATAAAAGGATTACTGATCAGACTTACAAAGTCTAAACACTCTTTTATCAATTTGTCACATTACAATACACTTATGAGAATAATGAAATAAATAATAATCTAATCTATTATTAAAAGAAACTATCTGATCCACGTCCGCATTATGTTGAGGCCAATTTATTTTAAAAAGTTCTTTATTTAATTTTTTGAAATTGGCTCTCGAAAAATCAAAACGACTGGTATAAACATCTGGTTTATTTATGCAACCATAAACGTTGCCCATGGTTTCGTAAATTATCTCGAGGGAAGGATGATAAACATCTTCAGGTAAAACTAGAAGCTCACATCGGTTCACAGAGAATTTAGATATGTAATCCACAAAGGCTACATCTAAAAATTTTCCGTACCTATTTGGAAAAATATTGATCTGATTAAGAAAAAGGTCGGATATTTCATACAAAAAGCCCCTGTTACAAGTCTTAGATGGGACTGGTAAAATATTATGATCATAGGTGTTCCATGATATATGCGGCAAGTTAAAATCGGCCAAGGACAAGCATTGAGTCGCATGGCTTCATTATCGAATAAGCAGTTTTTGTCAGTGAATCATGCTGCATACATACTGATTGATCAGATAAGGGAGGAATGTAGCAAACGACTAAGTAAATCCGGCCTCTGTTTAGCAGGATTCGGATGCATTTAAATTCGATGTCATCAGTAGATGGTAAATTAACCTCCTCGGATCGTATTGAACAATGTACAGCCAGCAAAACACCACCCCTGGTTCTGTTTAAGCGATCATTTCTATAAGACTGATACTTGTCACAAAGAATTTCGGAATCAAAAACATGTGGTTTCACCCAAATTTCAGTAAAAGCAATAATTTTGTAATTACAGTGAAACGATTTTAAATACAGATCGGTTAACTCTGGGTCTAAACCTCTAACGTTCTGGTAATATATACTGATACTGATACTTATATAATATATATAAGGTAGATTTTAAATTCAGTTTTTTGGAACAGAGCTTTGACGAGAAAATTGGGCTATATTCTCATTTGTCTTATGAAGGAACTCGCGAACAAAAGCCCCGGGCGGCCAAAACGAGCTATTTAAAAGGGTTTCGAAATCTTTTAAATAAACATCAATAGTAACATATATAATAGTAAATATTTCTTTCATAATTAAACTTAAATTTTCTTATCGTCATGCCGTCAGCCTTTATTTTTGAGGCAGCACGGGATTAATGTCATCAACAGAGGTGTCTTTGTAAGATCTAGGCACAAAAATAGATTTTTTTTGCGGGACTAGAACCAGCTTCTTAACGGATGTTTCTGTTATAGGAGATACAGTTTGAGACTCAGGGATCGTAGCATTCGTGACCTTCGAAGTGGAAGGCACTACAGCTGGCGAAAACGCATTGCGCGTTTGCTTAAAAAGCCTAAAAATATCTACTTCAGTTGATCTGCATTAGGACATGACCAACGTACTCCTTTGGTGGGATCATTGATGTTGTCCACAACTTTACCTGTCAATCCCGCGCCAGCAAGGCACAAAGCATTCTAACTCGCTTTTTACCTGGCAGCTATTGCAAATGCAGATATTTTTCAGAAACTAAAAAAGAAAAATTTAATATATAATAAAATAATATACAGCACTAAAATTTATGATAAATAGAGCAACCCTGAATGTTTGAAATACAAGCGAACAGTGTTAGATCTATCAGCGAGCAGTTTTAGAGCCACTATATATTGACACTTAGCAAACCAACGCAAACAGCTGCGATAAAAATGCAAATTTCAATAAAACAAAAAGTGCGCACAAAAACAAAGAATTTGCAAAAGAGATAGGATGACCGCCAATCAAGCTGCAACAAATACACAATGCTAAATGACTCAATGCGGAACACAAATTGAATTAAAATTCAAGAAATATTAATATTAAAAACAAGCCAATTGCTTTATTTTGATTAACTACTACGATTAATGCACTCAATTTTATCACAAAACACAATTGACCAATTAAGTAAACCAATTTATATTTTACAAATTAGCACAGCAAAATGTAAATACAACTACACAGCTACAATGACGTTTGTGTCAGTAAAGTCGCCATGGTGGAGTAAAGAGTTAAGTCTTCTAAGAGGGCAGATAAAGGACATTTTTGAGCTATGGAGAAAGCCCTGGAACACCACAAATGTGCCCTAAGCGTTTTTTAGATATTGCCTGGGCTTTTAACAATGTACCGGGTCGAGCAATCATCGACAGTCTTAACTCGATTGAAGTATGTACATCAGTCGATAACAACTTCAATCGGCTCCATGTTGAGCTGCGATGCCACAAAATTTTTAAACGGAGGAACTAAGCAGGTTGAGCTATTATCACCAATACTGTGGGCGCTGGTCATAAACCAATTGCTTTGGCGATTCGACAGAGGACCGGTCAAACTCACGGCGTGTGCAGATGATTCTTCAGTCATGATAAGGCAGATATGTACCAAGAATCAGCTATCTGATGAAACAGTAGCTTCGGAAAACCTGGGCAACTGAAGCCGGGTAAACCTCCAATGCTAAATAAACCGACATCGTACTATTTACGAGGAAATATACCATCCCTAATTGGACTTAGCCTTATCGTAAAGGGTAACCCAACAGGAAAAGTAAAGGTCGCGGAAGCTCCATGTGGAAGAGAAAGCGAGGAAAGACTTTGTGGCACTTTAAGCATGCAATATAATGCTAGGCTGCACGTGGGGGCTATCGCCCAAATTCTCACATTTGCAATTTACAGCAATTGTTAAGCCCTTACTTTACTGCTTGGAGGACAACCACATGTAAAGTGGCTTACCGATGCCACTCGTTTTGGGCAATTAGCCCAACGCATGCCCACACACACGCACAATAAAAACTATTGTAATTTTTAACTTTAGTTTCTTTTTATTTAAGTTCACTTTTATTTTTGTTCGTACAATTAATGGTTTTAGGTTTTTATTCTAATAATTTAGTTTTGGTCTTTCTTATTTGTACCATTGCAAATTTAGTTCCACTTTTTCGTTTTTTTCTTCACTTCAAACTGAAAACTAAAAACTTAACTGCGCTTTCAGCAGCAACCGTCTCGGTATGCATTTTTGGGCATAACGGGAAAATCGTATGATACGATGGCGTGATAGATTCGAGTAACGGTAGATTCAACCAATGGCGTTGAATCTCCGCGTCATTACACTCTAACATTTTAAGTGATGCCAAGTGTTAATATGAGCGTTGCATCTTTTTATTTATTAGAGGGGGAGTTGCCAGATTTAAATGCAGTGACCCAATTTGACACTACATCATCCCCCTTTAGAAAAGAAGAATTTGGCAAGGTGATCAGTCTTGCCACATTCTCCTTTAGGCTATATCAAAAAGAATTAAAATTGAAATTTGCAAAAAAGAAATATGTAAGAAAAGTAAATTTTTAGACTTTGATAATTTAGTTTAGTTTGAAGTGAGCCGTTATTATCATTTTTATTTTGTATGGTAAGCTTATTGTATAAGCTACTACTACTACTACTACTTAACGTAAGTAAGTTGCTATCTTTTATGTATTATTTAGGTGATATATATTTAGTAAATTAGCCCGTATCGAAATTAACATTAAAAATTTTTTTTTGACATTCATTGGCGCATTCTTAAAATATATTTATGTTTAAAGATTAATTAGTAAAATTTAAAAGTAATATCAATTTTAATTAAATTTTTGGATACAGTTTTTATGTACAGGTTTTCAATTTTATTAATTTTATCGTAAATTGTTACATTTGGTCCATCGATATTCTTTATTATGTAGGGACCTTGATATATATTTCTATGTTTATTTCTCGGTTCTGTTTCTACTAGAACCCTATCATTAATTTTAATTTCTAAAGGCTTAGCCGTTTTATCTTATAATTCTTTATTTCTAATTTTATGTTTATTAATAAAATTTGTTGCCATTTTATGAGATTTTTGCATTCTATATTTTAGCTCTTTTGTATAATTTTCTACATTATAAATCGGATCGATTTGTTCCTTTTGTAATTCATGTGGCATTGTAGATTTTCTGCCAAATATTAATTCGAAAGGAGTAAATTTATTATCAAAAACCGAACTACTTGTAGTATTATGTAGAAATGTGAAATATTTCAAATATGTATCTCAATCTGAATACGTTTCATTAAGATATGAACGTAAATATTCGTTGAAGACCCTATGATTTCTTTCAAAAGTACAAACAGTTTCGTGGTGATAAGCTGCTGAGGAATTATTGTTAATTTTTAAAAGTTTTTTTAATCCCAAGAATAATTCATTTTTGTATTCCGTCCCTAAATCGGATCTAATGGCTTTCATTGTACCATATGTTAATATAAAGGTTTCAAAAATAGCACAAGCGATAGTTTTTGCTGATTTATCTGGTGCAGCTACTGTTACCAGGTATTTAGAAAAGTCACAAATCATAGTAACAGCGAACTTGTTACCATAGTTTGATTCTGGAAGTGGATCTATTGTATCGATAATTACTATGTCAAATGGTTTACAGGGTGTTGGCGTAAGGACAAGGTTTTCTTTTGTTTTGGCTCTCACTTTATTTAAAACACATTTATTGCAATTTTTCACAAAATTCGCTATATCACGTGTCATGTTTTTCCAGTAATATTTAGTTCTTAATTTGGCATATAACCTTTTTGTTCCGCAATGACCTTCTAACAGTTGATCTTCGTGATAAATTGTCATAAGTTTTTGTTTCTGTTCATTGTTTGTTACGGTCTCTACAGGGTCCGTCAATATTATTTTTAATGATTTTAAAATGTAATTTCCGCGGATTTTATAATTTGTAGTTATATAATTATTCAAAAATATATAATTTTTTGGCCATTCTAATTGTTTAATATTGTGATTATCGGCTGCTGTTTCCAGCCTCGAAAGTAACTCATGTAAATTCGTTATTTCGTTAACAGTCACGAGATTAAGTAAATTATATTTTTTATGTTTTAAAAGCGCATAAATTTTTTAAATTGGAGAACTCCTTATTTTTATTATATTGTGTATTTGATTTTACTCGCGGTATCTTTTTTGAAAAATCGATGAAAATTTATCATAAACTTGTACTTTATTATCGTTAGAAGTCGTATCATTTAAAGTAATATCTTCGTATTGTAATTCTTGCTGTTTGGGTTGAGATCGCGTTTTAACGGCTAAAGCGTGTTTTGTCGAATCTTTAATTTCGTCTATACTTACACGCGAAAGTGCATCAGCCACAACATTCGATTTTCCTTTAATATATTCAATTGTAAAGTTGTATTCTGATAAATCTAATCTGATTCTAGATAGTTTCGAGGAAGGATGTTTCATATTAAATAGATAAACTTATGGTCTATGGTCTGATTTTACAGTGAAATATGTACCGTAAACATACGGCCGAAAATGTTTAATAGCAAAATGTATTGCTAAAAGTTCCAACTCTATGATTGCTTTTTTCTGTTCGGCTTTATTGAAAGATTTTGATGCAAAGCAAATCGGTAAATCATTATCTCCATGTTTTTGGCTTAATATAGCGCCACAGCCAGTCTTAGAAGCATCTACAGTGATAATAAGTTCTTTTGAAAAATCGGGGTATTGTAAAAGTTGAGGAGACATTAATGATAATCTTAATTTTTCGAAAGCATTTTCGCAAGCATCATCCCAAACAAATTCAATTTTTTTCCGATTTAGACGATTTAAAGGGGCTGCCAGTGAGGCAAAGTTAGGTATAAAACGCCTATAACAATTTGCAAATGCAACGAGTCGTCTAACAGCGTCTTTGTCTTTAGGGTTAGTGTATTTTTATACCTTTCATGAAAATGAAATGGTATACTAATTTCGTCACGAAACCCAAAATTATAAGTCCTTAAAGGAAAATAGATAGACCCACCATTAAGTATACCGAAATAATCAGGATTAAGAGCTGAGTTAATTTAGCCATGTACGTCTGTCCGTCTGTCTGTTTGTATGCAAACTAGTCCCTCAATTTTTGAGATATCTTGATAAAATTTGGAGAGCAGGTGTATTTGGGTGTCCGATTAGACATTTGTCGGAACCGGCCGGATCGGACCACTATAGCATATATCCTCCATACAACCGATTTTTCAGAAAAAGAGGATTTTTGTCATATCTTAATCAATTTAACAGATTGAAGCTTCAAACTTCACCATATAATTTCGTATATTACACATATTGTTGCCTGAAAAAATTGATGAGATCGGTCGTATATATAGTATATATCCCCCACAACCGATTGTTCAGATAAGAAACTTTTCGTAATTACTGCCCTATTTTAAGAGCTAGAGGCTTCAAATTTCAACGAATGCTTACGTATATAGCATATATTATTGTCTGAAAAAATCATAAAGATCGGTGGTATATATAGTATATATATGGTGGTATATATAGTATATATATGGTCGTATATATATATAGTATATATATATATATATTCGCAATTTTAGCCCAATTTTAACAGCTAGAAGCTTCAAATTTCACCGAATGCTTACGTATATAGCATATATTATAGTCTGAAAAAATCATAAAGATCGGTGGTATATATAGTATATATATGGTGGTATATATAGTATATATATGGTGGTATATATATAGTATATATATATATTTTCGCAATTTTAGCCCAATTTTAACAGCTAGAAGCTTCAAATTTCACCGAATGCTTACGTATATAGCATATATTATAGTCTGAAAAAATCATAAAGATCGGTGGTATATATAGTATATATATGGTGGTATATATAGTATATATATGGTGGTATATATATATAGTATATATATATATATATATATTCGCAATTTTAGCCCAATTTTAACAGCTAGAAGCTTCAAATTTCACCGAATGCTTACGTATATAGCATATATTATAGTCTGAAAAAATCATAAAGATCGGTGGTATATATAGTATATATATGGTGGTATATATAGTATATATATGGTGGTATATATATAGTATATATATATATTTTCGCAATTTTAGCCCAATTTTAACAGCTAGAAGCTTCAAATTTCACCAAATGCTTACGTGTATAGCATATATTATTGTCTGAAAAAATCATAGAGACCGGTGGTATATATAGTATATATCTCATACATCCGATTGTTCAGATAAGAAACTTTGCGCAATTTCTTCCCCATTTTAACAGCTAGAAGCTTCAAATTTCACCAAATGCTTACGTGTATAGCATATATTGTTGTCTGAAAAAATCATTGAGATCGGTGGTATATATAGTATATATCTCATACAACCGATTGTTCAGATAAGAAACTTTGCGCAATTTCTGCCCCATTTTAACAGCTAGAAGCTTGAAATTTCACCAAATGCTTACGTATATAGCATATATTGTTGTCTGAAAAAATCATAGAGATCGGTGGTATATATATTATATACCCCATATAAACTGTCATTTTTGCCCCTTTTTTACGGCTAGTTCAAAATTCATCAAATTTCATCAAATAGTTACGTTTATGTCATATATTGTTGAAATACGTGATTCGTAGTCATAGTATTTACACGCAGACCACAAAAAACCTGAAACTTTGCATCCTCATACAAAGTATCTACCTATTTTTTATTTTATATTTATCTTAAAAATCGTTTAGGTATGTAGATCTGTTCACTATATATTTCTTATCTTATAGATCTGATTATTCGGAGATTACGAACGGGATAAGATTATTGTTCAGCCCCATTCATGAAAGGTATGAAGTCTTCGGCACAGCCGAAGACAGTCCCGTTCTTACTTGTTTTAATTGCGTCTATTTTTGAGTCATCTGGCAGCAGGCCTTTTGAGGTGCATTTATGGCCTAAAAAAGTTACTTCAGAACGAAGGAAATTGCTTTTGTTGGGATTTAACTTTAAATTGAATTTTCTACAAGTTTCGAAAATTTTATCCAAATTTTTGAGGTGATGTGTCTCGCTACAACCGATGACGATAACATCGTCAATGTACATAAAAGCTTGATTTGGCGAAATGCCTGAAAATGCCAATGACATCATACGTTAAAAAGAGTTTGGTGCTATATTTAAACCGAAAGGTAAAACTTTCCAACGAAAAGCGCCTCGATCTGTACTGAAAGATGTAACGTCTCTAGAATTGACATGAAGTGGTATTTGGTGAAAACCAGAAAAAAGATCTAAAGTCGAAAAATATTTGGCTCTGCCAAGATTGTCGAGAATGTCGTCTACACGTGCCAACGGAAATTTGTCTGCGATAAGCGTTTTGTTGACTGCTCTGAAGTCAACGCACATACGATAAGACTTTTGGCCTGTAGGATCCTTTTTCGGTACCAGAATTAAAGGACTGTTATAATTAGAAAAGCTGGGTTCTATTAAATCATTTCGCATTAAATTTCCGACTTGTTTATTAATTTCTTCGCGTTGTGTATATGGTAAACGATAATTTTTTATATAGACTGGATTTTTATCAGTTAAACGTAGTTTTTGTTCGTAAAAGTTATTTAAAGTCATGCCATCAGTTTTTAAAGCGAATACATCGGCATATTTTAAGCATGAATCTAGCAATTGTTTTTGAGCATAACCTGGCATTTGATTTTTCAAAATTTTCGTTAATTCTTCTAAGCGTTTTTGATCTTTTGAAGTTTCATTGATTTTGTAGACATTGTAGTTGATGATATCTTCCGTTAAGATATTGCAATTGTTGCCATGTTTTACTTCGTCAGTAACATTTAAAATTTTTAGAACTGGATTATTTGTGTCAACAATGCACTTTGCCATAAGAACACCACTACAGATTTCTTGTGAGTCTACAAAAACAGGATTGTCGCATTTTGGTAATTTAAATAGCCGATACACTTCACATCTCGGAGGAATAACTAAAGAATATTTAGAGTTTTTAAGCCGGTGTTAATAGTTATGCTATCGCTTGCATAATTAATAAGGCATTTATTTAATTTTAAAAAGTCTTTGCCGAGTATTCCGTCTGAAGGTATATTAAAATCGTCGTTAACTACATGCGGTATTAAAAAATTATATACAATTAAGTTGGTTTTTAAGGTTCCTAAAGTTGAAATTGTTTCTGCTGTTACGCCTTTGATATTAATATTTTCATTACTATTAAAGTTACAATTTTGAGATAAACTTGAAATTTTGATTAAAGAAATATCTGCTTCAGAATCTACTAGAAAAGTGCAAGGTTTGTAGGAATCGCTACATTGAAGTTCAATAAAATCTGAATAATTAAGGTTCAAGCAGTAGATGGATTTTAATATTTTTGAAGAAGATTCGTTTAATTGTCTAAATCGTGATTCCGATCCCCCAGTGTTCGCTCCTGAGGGTCGTTCACGTTTAAAGCACGTACATTGGCATTACTTCGCGAATTTGAACGTCTATTATTATTATTATTAGTGGCATTATTGTTACTACTACTAGGCTGATTGTTTCTGTTAGTGCTATACCTGTCATTATTACTTCTATTAGAATTATTGTACCCGTAATTATTATTGTTGTAGTTATTTCTATTGTTTTTGTTGAATCTTGCATTAGGATTGTTGTACCTATTATTGAAATTATTACCTCTATAATTTCCTCGAAAACTACTTTGCCAATTACCACGAGAACGAAATGCTAGTACTTGTCTTTCTTTAACTTCATTATTACGTTCAACTATTATTTTTGCAACTACGTCTTTTGAATCACTGAAGGTAGTTTAAGCCAGGATGGATTTGACCAATTCTGAACGAGTGTTCAGCCTGCACACATTCACTGTTTGCTCTACGGCCATTTCATGTGCCTTGGCTTGTGTCATACCCTCAATAATCAAAGAACGTTCCAATGCGTCGAATAGTTCTTCAACGCGCTTAGCAAAGTCAGAGTAGTTATTATTGATGACATTTAAGGACGCGATTTTACCAGAAACAACATTCGAGTTGTCCGGTTTTATTCTATTTCTCAAGGCAGTCTTTATGTCATCATCTGAGTTTATCTCGGTTGGCAATGCTTCGCGTGCTTTTCCCTCAAGTTTTAATTTCAAAAATGCAATAAAAGTGCTATTTAAATTTTCATCTGAGAATACTTCAATTAATTTTATTTTCTCGATAAAAGATTCTAATGCCAGCGGATCGCCGCTGTAGTTTTCCCTAATAATTGAGGCGCAACTGGTAATGAACAACTTTTTCTGTTCTGATGTTGCCATGATTGAAATATTGTAATTCGATTGTAAATCTGAAGAATTATTTGTCGAAGGCAAATTAGAAGAATTCGAAGTAGAATGAGAATTGGAAAAGTCAGCTTCTGACTGAAAATTGGAAGTGCGATCTAGTAGGTTGTCTGAATTATTAGACGAATCTGCTGAAGGCTGAGTGTTTATAATATTAGTTACTGACTGAAAATTTGAATTATAATTGTCTGCGATATCTGAGTCATTAAATCCTAAAAAATCTTCTTGGCGAGCTAGTGAGCACCTTCCTTTAGAGCTTGATTTATCGCTGGAATTGCCCTCATAATCGGACATGTGTTTGAAACAGGGTAATTTTATTGAAAATTATTATTTTAAAAGAAAAGATTTTGTAAATCAGGTAAATATTTTGTAAATCCGAGTATTATTTGAAAATCCGGTTAATATTTGTCGCGTTTGGTATAAATTTTATAAAATGGTAAATCTGGTTAAGAAAATTATATAATTAGTTTTTTTTTTTGAAAACAAAGGAACATCCGGTCTGCGGATTTTCTCTAAATTATAGGCTAAAGAAATACCTATCCCCCTTCCGTGCCGAACTTAGTCGGACTTACCGACTGTCCCCCACTAGGTTAGCCCCGCTAGCTAACCAATGGACAGGCTGTCCTATAACGGGCACTTGGTCTGTGGATTCTCGCCCCCCAGAATGGGCTTTGCAAAAGGAAATAAGCAAGCGTGTTCCGGGTTTATTTATTTAATGAAAAGCCGAAACAGGCTGGTATATTTTTTTTCCGGACTATTGGAAAAAAATATAAAAAAACCGCACTGGTTTTCACAAGCCTAACCAAAATTTTTCCGAATATACGGCGATGTTTACGACCACATCGCTTTATATTGAAGGTATGAAAAGTATGACGTATATTATATCACGGACGCACCGCTGTTAATAAAATTTCCAAAATGTTTCTATAATTCCTAAAGCAACCGAACGAAATGAATGAAAATATTTTATTTTTTTTCAAGTTAAATTCAGTTTTTATATATGAAGGCAAAAATTTCATTTCCTGGCATGTCAGAGAACAATTTTATTATAAAAATATTGTATATATTTTTTTTTGTTTTAAAGAGGTTTAGAAACAGATTTGCTGTGATAATAATATGATAGGGTTAATTTTATATATAATTATGCTTCATTTTAATTTTTCCAAAAAAAAAAAACAATTTTATAAGCATTGAGGGAACTGTTTCTGAATGTTTTAACTGTGAAATTACGAAAAATACGAAAAACTATTGCAAGTTTTTGACTTGGAAAAATAGAAGTTTAGAATCGTAGTTTTAATATGAAATTATTTAAAATATTATTTAGCTAAATGAAGTTACATTGTTTAAATTTATATCTCGATATCAATAATATTTGAAATTGTAATTAAATAATGGTAGCTTTGTAAAGTGTAGAATTCAGAAAGCTATTAAAGTGAAATTTTTTATTGTAATGGTAAAATCAATTCGATACATACATATTAAAATAAAACTTTATACATACATACATGTGTACATGACTGTACTTTACCGCGCTCCTTTGCCGTCTTATGCTGCCGCTACTCTGCCTGCTGCTCTGTCCTCTTTTTCCCTTCTGCTGCTGCTGTGACTGAGGAGACGGCATAAGTGCGGTTATTTTATGTATTAAAGATGATTTACGGCTTTATGCCGTTATTTTACTTGCCGTTATCCACTTTTGGGTATGACTTTTTAGGAGGCTGTACGCATCAGCACATAGTGATATGTACATACTATATACATAATTCAAAATTATAAGTTTTTTCTACTCAGTTTTGTATTTTAGAAAAATTTCTTAGTTTGTAGTTTTTATTTATTTCAATTGCAACATTTTTATAGATTTTAGGTTTTTTGTAATTTTTCTAATTTAAATTTTTTTTTTGGAATTTATAATTTTGTAGTTTTATTTCAATTCACCCATTTTTGTAGATTGTAATGTACAATTTAATTTGAATTAGCCCAACGCATGCCCACACACACGAACAATAAAAACTATTGTAATTTTTAACTTTAGTTTCTTTTTATTTAAGTTCACATTTATTTTTGTTCGTACAATTAATGGTTTTAGGTTTTTATTCTAATAATTTAGTTTTGGTCTTTCTTATTTGTACCATTACAAATTTAGTTCCACTTTTTCGGTTTTTTCTTATTCGCGCATCTAGCGCGGCGGCCGATTCACTTCAAACTGAAAACTAAAAACTTAACTGCGCTTTCAGCTGCAACCATCTCGGTATGCATTTTTGCGCATAACCGGAAAACCGTATGATGTGATGGCGTGATAGATTCGAGTAACGGGAGATCTCTGCGTCATTCCACTCTAACATTTTAAGTGATGCCAGGTGTTAATATGAGCGTTGAATCTTTTTATTTATTAGAGGGGGAATTACAAGATTTAAATGACCCAATTTGACACTACACACACAGAAAGTAAGTTCACAGAAAAACTTTTTCAGGTGTCCAAATTATAGGGATAAGCATAACGGGAGCCCCGAAAAGTATTCCGACAGTAGCTTTGCATGCCATCTTGTGCATCCCACCTACAGACCTAATGCCACTGCAACAAGGCTCCAGGTCTCGGGGAAGATTGAGTGCAGGCCTCATGGCCACAGCAGTAATGCCATTAAATATAGGGAGAATGGATAATATGGTCCCGCGCCTGATCTTCGAAGGAGATAAGTATGCGGAAATAGCTTAACATACATATACCTGTATACCGATGGCTCGAAATTACCGGAAGGGGTCGGTCATACTGAAACAAGTAGATCCTACAGGCTAAGAAATTACTGCAGTATCTTTCAGGTAGAAATTAAATCCGTGGAGAAAGCAGCAGAAGTTCTGGAGAAAGCGTGCTTACGCTGAAATCAAGAAGTATCCAGGAACGCATAAAACCATTGAAGATACTTTGTGCAGGCCGGACCGTACATCTAGACTAAATTCCCAGTCATTGCTCCCCACAACAGCCGGTTCTTCATTCCGGAGCGACTCGGGATTTTTTTCCCGACCAAGGGATACCATTTCAGTGTAACTCCATTTAATTTGTTGCGTCCCTCCCACAAAGTGTCATCCTCGAGCAGCTCCTTGCAGCTGGACTGCTCCATACCCTCCTGCTCCGGGAATGTGTTGAACCTAACCCCTGTCCCTGGCTGTGGTTCTGGTACATATGTCGGAAAAGTATTTATCTTTATCGGTCATATTATTTTCAGTGTGTCACGTGTAAAAGATGGTTGCACCGTTCTGTTCTATTCTGGGGTAGAACCCAACACTCATCGCACCTCCACCAACTTCTAGCAGCGATGCTGCTCAGCAGTCCAAATCAACCATCCGCTGTTGCTCGCGCCAAACGGCTCTTCCACCTAACGCGGCCGCTACAACCCATCACTACAATCAACGTAGCATGGATAGTAGCAATGCCGAGCACCAGATTTTACCCCCGTCCCTCCCCTCCCTTTACGACACTCGTACTCGCGTAAGACGGAGTCATCAAATCCTTGTCCCTCACACCGTGTGTATGCCAGCTCAGAGTATTTAGGATCGCGGCATAGGTTCAATGCAGTTCATGCCTTGGCCTGTGCCACCTTCATAGATGCTTTGGGCTTACAAACGGAAATCGTCCAACAGGTACATTCATTGCACCTTGCTTCCAAAACACTAGTACCAGCCTATTGACACCAGGTACACCAGTAGCAATCGGACAGCACACTCGACAAAGCCTATATCCTTCAAAGCGCCTTCATCCAGCTCTGACTCCCAGAGTGACGACTGCTATACTACCCTTGCCACCTGCTGTCCATGCGGCTATCGGCCTGATATCAGTACGCTACTCTATGGCGAAACCCTTCTTATCCTTGGCGATTTTAACGCTCACCACGATCTCTGCAATTCCAGCATGCCAGCCGACAGCAGAGTCAGGCAGCTAGCAGAGCAAATATACAATACGACTTTCTGGACGATAAACAGCGATGTCCCCACCAGAATTGCAGGTAATTGTCACAGCTCACCTGACATCTCAATCGCCAGTGCCGGGATCATAATTTGCGTTGAATGGCAACAGATCCTTACTTTAGCTTCTGATCACCTGCCCATACTCCGAACGACCTGCACATTTTATCACCTCTGAAAAGAGGACTTTCATTAATTTTAAAAAACCCAATTGGGAGACTACACAACCTTTACAAATCAATCTTTTGCTGCTCTTCCCGTTCCGACCGATGTCCGGCAGGGCGAGCGTGCGTTCCGCTTCAGCTCCTGCACGCTTCATCCCAGCCGGTAGAATACCTGAAATCATATCGCATTTCCCGGCCGAAGCCGCAAATTTAGCAAGAGAACGTGACCTTGCGAGACAGCTCAACCCAAGAGACTCCCTTATTAGGAGTCTTGTCGTGGACTAGCAGACTTAGCTTAAGAATTTAATACTTTTCATATTTGTTTTACTGTATTCCTATGCAACTCTGTACTTTATTTCATTTTAAATTCAACGGCTTCCTTTGGCTTCACTCTTTCACGTATGAATACCGAGGAAGCACCAATAAGTAAGTGAATTAATTTCAATAATACCATTTTATGTACTATAAAATATGCTTTTGTACATAGCTGCCATTTGAGTAAACGAGTTTATCATTTGCCGACGTAGTAACATTTTAATATTTACTCTACAATCTGCTGTACTAATCCGCAACCTTACATATATGCATGGACGCTACAACTTTAGAAAGAGAAATTTAAAGGGTACATCGATTTCAAAGATGACAAATTCAGGGGAAGAATCGTTCAGTGAAGATGAAAATGAGCGTACAATGGTCGCCAACGAAGCTACACTAGCAGAACTTCAAAAGCAAATACGTAAGTTACAACTTTCTTAGAAGCCTCCGAAAAAAGAGAGGTTATGTTTAAAAAACACACTCGCATCGACAACAGCCACCAGCCATGCCGATGAAGCAAAACTAGAGTTACTTGCCGACTCTGGTGCTACACCTGCCCCATCGATGAATGCATGTACATCTACCGCCACCAATTTTGCTATACCCCATACTGTAGTAACTCGAATCTTACTACTTACGTCGACACATTTTCACCCCGCAATAATCAAATAATGAAGCACCGCTAATCTATGGTATGAATACGAATCCACAGCCAGCTAGCAGCATAGAAACCATTGCAACTCAAGTAGGTCATACCATTGGAAACTATTCCACTCCCCTTTTACCAATCACAAAATCGATCTATGTTAACTCTACTGGTGCCAATTTATATCATGTCCCGATTTCGTCGCCATACTAAACAACAACGCTCAAACGTCTATTCAACCATATAGCCAGCCCTTCATATGAAAAATTCAAGATTTGCCACAGTTTTCAGGATCGTCTGAGGAGTGGCCTATATTTGCTGTAGCTTATAAAGAGACAACGCATTTATATTCATATACGAACGTGGAAAATTTACTTCGGCTACAAAAAGTACTGAAAGGAGATGCCCGCAACAAAGTTGAATCATTGTTAATACATCCATGAAGCGTGGATGCAGTCACGTCATCGTTGGAGTTCCATTTTGGATGACCAGAAGTACTCATACGCAGTCAGCTCGCTAAAGCAAAATTATTTCCACCCATTACCGCTGGAAGAATTAAATCGCCAACTTCATTTCCATGGTAACCAATTTAGTTGAATTTTTGAAAACGCTGGAGCTGTTCCGCACCTTACAAACTCAAGTCTACTCGACGAATTGGTGGGCAAGTTGCCATTATATAAACGCGAGGAATGGGCGCGTCTCAAATTTGCAATAAATACACCGTATCCTACAATTCGCGATTTTATTTCATGGCTACAGCAAGTTTCTTTGTATATTGTAATGGCTACTGAAGTAAATAAATTATCTGACAGCCCAGAACAGCTGAAAAAAAAATGGAATAAGTCAGCAAATACAGTACTTGCTATATTCGAAGATAATTTTAAGTGCCTGTTTTGCAAAGACAACCATAAGCTATATCAATGCCAAGAGTTTAAAAATGTTGATTGTGAAAAAGGATGGGAAATTGTAAAAGCCAACAAGCTCTGTTTTGGCTGCCTGTATCCGGGCCATAGTATGTATAACTGTTCGCGTCGTTGTGTGTGCAACATTTCGTCTTGTAAGAAGTATCACAACAAATTACTGCAGAGCCAGACAAATCAGACTGCCACTACTGGCAGCTCTGCGATAACCGAAACAGCTATAGCTACTGTCAGCTCCTGCCAATCATTTCGAGAATCGTCAATGTGTTCGAATAGCGGATATGGAAACATACAAAATTCCTTCCAGTTAAATTACATGGTCCAAAGGGTTGTATAGAAGTAATAGCCTTTATTGATGAAGGTGCAAAAGTTAAGTAGTTGGATGAAGAAGTAGCAAATGAAATTGGGGTTACAGCTAAAAAAGAATTGTTACGCTTGAAATGGCTCGACAACAAATCGACTGATGAAATTTCTAAACTTGTAAATTTAGAAATTGCCAGTACTTACAGAGATAATGATAAGTTTCTTATGAAATGGGTGCGTACTGTTAGGAAGTTGTTGTTGCCCCGCAGACGTTGCAAGCGGATATGTTTAAGAAGCAGAATGCGCAGTTAAACAAAATACCAATACAATACCAAAGCTATACTAATGCGACAAAGAAAATTTTAATAGGAGTTCCGCATACTAATTCGAAACGATCTTTGCAAGTCGTAAATTTTAATGAAAGTTTCACTGTTCACGAGACGAAGTTTGGTTGGGTTTTGTTTGGGTCTGATGACAATAGTTCTGATTCGGCAACCATTTGTCACGTACATGTAGATACTACTATGGATGAGCTTCAGAAACAAGTCGCTGATTATTTTGCTTTGGAGAAGTGTGAGACTGATTTGCTCCTCATAAAGTCAGCTGACGATATTAGAGCTGAAAACATTTTAAGTAATACAACCAGCTTTGTTAATGATATATATGAGACAGGCTTATTGTGGAAGAAAGATGTGGTTACTTTCCTGGATATTTAAAATGCTGCTTTAAAACGACTTCAAACGGTAGAGCGTAAAATGCTCATGGATAACGAATATGGTAAATGGCACAAAAGGAAAATAGAAGAATACGTAGAGAAAGATTATGCAAGGAAACTTAATAGTTATGAAGCGAATTTGTCAGACGAACGCGTATGGTACTTGCCGCACTTTGCAATATCCAGTTTAAATAAAGGCAATAAGCCTAGGCTTGTTTTCGATGCTGCCAGTACCGTTGACAATACTTCGTTGAATTCAACGCTTATGAAGGGTCCCGAGAAGTTTCAGCCGAAATTATTACAGACGATTTTAGGAGATGTTTCTGTGATGTGAAAGGTTTCTGTGGCGTGATGGAGATACATCAAGGCTGCCTGATATATGCGTCATGAAGGCCATGATTTTCGGCTCCATCTATTCACCGGGTTCTGCTCAATTTTTAAAAAACTTAAATGCATCGAAGTTTGGCAACGCGTTTCCGAGAGCTGTTGAATCGATTGTCAACCGGCACTACGTTGACAATTTTGTATATAGCTTTTCCACTGTTGACGAAGCCATAATCCTGACGAAGAAAGTTATAGAAATTCATGGACGAGGAGGGTTTGAGCTTAGAGGAGCTTCTACTGGCTATAACTACAGCGCCAACAATTGAGTGCACTACTAAAAATATGTGCAAACCTTAAGTATCTAGCGAGAAAGTATTCGGTATGCACTGGGAAGCTAAGGGCGACGTATTTTACTTCAATTTGACTTTCGCTAGAGTACCGAAGGCCGTTCTGGAAGGCAGTCGACGACCTACAAAGGCAGAGTTGCTGAGTTTAATATGTACATTTTTGACCCATTTGGGATAGTTACTAACTTGACTTTGGTTCCAAAAATCTTATTGCAGAGGTTGTGGCACATCAATACTGCTGGCATGATGCAATTCCTGACGACGTTTACGATAAATGGTACGAGTTGGACAAACCCTTAAAAAACCTGAGGTAATTTAACATCCCTAGATGTTACAGTCAGTATCTTAAAGATTCTTGTGCCAATGTCCAGTTACACATATTTGTGGACCCTAGCGAGTTAGCCTATGCCGCTACCGCTTACTTTCGTGTAGCGCGTACTGACGAAACTACCGTTGCTTTTGTCTTAGCAAAATCTCGCTGTAGCCCTTTAAAGCCCATGTCCATATCTCGACTGGAGCTTCAAGCCGCTGTTTTGGGGACTAGGTTAAGCCGGATAATAATTGAAGGTCACACAGTAAAACCAAATCAGTAACCTACTGGTCAGACCCGAAAACTGTGATTTTGTGGATTCGGTCAAATGCTCGTCAATACAAGCAATTTGTTAGTAACCGAATTTTGAGATCCTCCATGCATCAGGTATTATTCAATGGAAAAGGGTCCCCGTGTCCCTAAATCCTGCTGATGACGCAATGGGGCCGCAGTCGCGTAATACGTTCTCAGTACACTCCAGATGGTTGAAATGACCCGCATTCCTAAAGGAAACCGGAGAGCAATCGCCATAATTTCCAGACATTCCTAACAACAACAACGATGCAGAAAAGAAGACAAAGCAGCTATAAGCTATATTCAATCAGTATGGAAGTCAAGGTTATACCCTTTAAAAAATTTTCAAATTTTTATATATTTCTAAAAATTATGACCTGGGTACGATACGCCATAGAAAAGTTCCTTGCGCTAAGAAAAAAAAATACGAAGCTTTACATGGTACCACTGAAAATATTTGGGAATGCAATCTACGAAACACCATAAATGTGATGGTAGAGTGCTCCACCTACCACACCGGGCAAAGCAACATCAAAATTTTAGAAATAAGGTTTTACAATTCGAAGAAAGCTTTTCTAAGCGGGGTTGCCCTCGGCAGTGTTTGGCAAGCGCTCCGGGTGTATTTCTTTTCATAGCTCTCCGTGAAAACTCATCTGCCTTATAGATGCCGTTCGGAGTCGGCATAAGACATGTAGGTCCCGTCCGGCCAATTTGTAGGGAAAATCAAGAAGAGCACGACGCAAATTTGAAGAGAAGCTCGGCCTAAGATTCCTTCGGAGGTTAACGCGCCTTACATATAATATATATATCTACGAAACAGAGGTATTTTTGGTTCGGCTGATTCAGAAACCGATGTTCAGCGATCAAATAAAATCATTGCAGGAGGTGCTCCAACTTTCAAAGCGAAGTCCGTTGTTTAAGTTAACTCCCGTACTAGACGACAATGGATTAGTAAGGCTTGGAGGTCGTATTGACAATGCCCAGCGTTTACCATTATCTACACGAAGGCCAGTGTTTTTGCCGAAGAAACATCCAATGTAGCGACTTATTGTTCGCCACTTTCACGAAATTTTGTACCATCATAATACAGGCGCCATTATATGTGTGATTCGGGCTAAATACTGGATACCAAACGTCGGAACTCTTTTGAAATCCATAAAACAGGAATGCCAGTTTTGCACGAATTCAGCAGCTATACCGAGACCTCCGCTAATCGGTCAATCGCCAGCTGATCGACTTGAACCTTACGTAAGGCCATTCACGTACACCGGTCTTGACTACTTCGGACCAGTTATGGTCTCAATTGGTCGACGTCGTGAGAAGCGGTTGGTAGCATTATTTACTTGCCTAACAGTAAGAGCTATACACTTAGAGATAGCCAAGGACTTGTCGACCCACGCTGTAATTTCGTGTCTACGAATCGCAGGGTGTCTCAGTCCGCATACGCAGTGACAGAGGAACGAATTCTGTTGGAGCCAGCAAAATTGACTAGTTGGATGTTGCAGAAGGTATAGGGGATGTGTGTGCTCGACGTGGCATTGAGTGGGTTTTTAATACACCTGAAGATCCATGTTGTTGTTGTTGTTGTAGCGATAAGGTTGCTCCCCGAAGGCTTTGGGGAGTGTTATCGATGTGATGGTCCATTGCCGGATACAAATCCGGTACGCTCCGGTACCATAGCACCATTAAGGTGCTAGCCCCACCATCTCGGGAACGATTTATGTGGCCACATTAAACCTTCAGGCCATTCCCTCCCTCCCCACCCTCAAGCTCCATGAGGATCTTGGGGTCGCCAGAGCCTCGTCTGTTAGTGAAACAGGATTCGCCGTGGATAGGTGAGGTTGAAAATTGGGTTTGGAGAAGCTATATATTGCACTGGCAACCTGAAAGGTTGCGCTACACAGCCCCTTGAATCTGGTATTTTAGTCGCCTCTTACGACAGGCATACCTACCGCGGGTATATTCTGATCCCCTAACCCGCTCGGGTCCTGGAGATTCATCAGCTGGGGGTATTTGGGAGCACATGGTAAGGAGTGTTAAACGTGTGTTGGCATTTTCGTTGAAAGAAGTAGCTCCACAAATTGAAATTTTGCAAAGCTTACTCATTGAAGCTGAGAATCTGATAAACTCCCGTCAACTTACGCATTTGTTAATCGATAGTAGTGATTCCGATCCACTGACACCCAACCATTACCTTTTGGGCTGTCATAGCTACATTCAGACACCTTCAAGTTCGACTAAAGTTTGCTTAAGAAAGCATTGGCGAATATTACAACAACAGAATCAGACGTTTTGGCGCAGGTGGATTCACGAATATCTGCCTAATCTCACTCGACGCACTAAGTGGTACCGGAGGGTCGATCCCATAAAGGTCGGTGATGTGGTCATTATTTGTGTAGTACGGTAATCTAGGATAATGGAGGCGTGGTGTTGTGCGGATATTATACCCAGCTGCAGACGGTCAAGTAAAGTCAGCGCTTATAAAAACTTCAAATGGCATCTTAAAGAGACCAGCGCAAAAGTTGGCGGTACGAGACGTGCGTAGTGAACCTCAGATAGCTCACGGGGGGCGGGATGTCGTGGACTAGGAGACTTAGCTTAAGAATTTAATACTTTTAATATTTGTTTTACTGCATTCCTATACAACTCTGTACTTTATTTCATTTTTAATTTCAACGGCTTCTTTTGGCTTCACTCTTTCACGAATGAATACCGAGGAAGCACGAATAAGTAAGTGATTTAATTTCAATAATACCATTTTATGTACTATAAAATATGCTTTTATAGATATTAAAACTCCATAATCACAGTTTGAATTTTGTACATTGCTGCCATTTGAATAAACGAGTTTTTAGTATATTCGTGCATTTTATCATTTGCCGACCTAATAACAAGTCTTAACTTGGATATCATACGTACCAAATGGGAAGAGCATCTAAAGCGGGTGTTGGTAAATTGTGGTAAACAGTCAGATCCTTGTCTAATGCAACTAAACACAACGATAAAGTATCTATAGCTTTCGGTGATAAAACTTTATCTGATTCGAAGAAATGTGCGAGTGGCTTTTGCCGACCATTTATAATGCATTCTTCTGTAGACAACGCCAGATGTCGTGCTAACACACGAGCTCATAAACTAAACACCAAATCCCACCCATTACCAACACGCCCACAGAGGTTGAAGCAGCCATCCATAAGGCCAAGCCCTCCAAGTCGATAGGCCCAGACAAAATAGCCATGCCAATGCTTAAACACCATGGCGATGAGGGAATAAAATACTTCACACATGTTTTCAACCAGTCACTGGAATCCTTCGTTATTCCTGAAAAATGGAAAATGGCAAGGATAATCTCGCTACTAAAGCCTGGAAAACCAGCTAACGAAGGCGAGTCATATCGACCGATATCATTCCTTTCGCCAGTAGCTAAGACATTGGAAGAACGTTTCCCTCATTTCACGACAAATCTTCGCCAGCCATGCACGAACATGGTTTCCGTAAAATGCACAGCACCACCACCACGCTCAATGCTTTTATCACTAAGATTAATTACGGATTAAATCAGCAAAAACCTCATCATAGGACGGTACTCGTGGCACTTGACCTGTCAAAAGCTTTTGACACAGTCAACCACGGCGCGCTACTCCAAGATATAGAAGGGTTACAGCTTCCCGCTTGTCTCAAAAGATGGACCGCTAATTATCTGAGTGGTCGGCAGGCGTCGGTTCAATTTAGGAACGAAATTTCTAAACCTAGAAATTTTAAACCGTGGAACCCCAGGGTGGTGTCCTATCCCCGCTTCTGTTTAATTTTTACAAATCAAAACTCTCTTCCCCACCAGAAGGAGTTACAATCATTTCGCTATGCTGACGACTGCACGATTATGGCTACAGGACCAGGCCTTTCAATTGATGAATTAGTTTATAAAATAAACATCTATCTCCTCGATCTTTCCCTTTCTCTTCACTATGCGCAACTTGGCATTATCACCGACAAAATCCACGGCCACCCTCCTTACGAGGTGGAAGTAACAGATGTCGCAAATATGGACGTACGCGTCGATGGTGTCACACTACCGACTGTCAGTCACCCAAAGATCTTAGAGGCAACGTTCGATAATACTCTAACCTTCAAGGCTGATACCACCGAGATTGTTTCCAAAGTACAAAGTCGCAACAAAATCATCAAGTCCCTTGCCGCATCACCAGTCTGGTCGCCTGGTCTTAAAAATACATACTGAAAAAGGCTACAGACCTGTCAAAATACTGCAATCAGAGCTGTCACCGGATGACTCCTGAACACCATCTACATAGTGAGGCCAAAGAGCTCAATATTGAAGAGCACAACGAAATGCTGAACAAGCAGTTCTTGCTTAATTGTCACAAACCAGGACATCCTAGCAAACAACTGCTTGATTTAGCACCGCCTCCTCGGGAAGTAAGAGAACATATCCTAAAGCACTATGACGAGATCCGGCACCCGCCAACACATCCGTTTGATCCAGACAAGCATAAGCATGCACTTAGCCAAATCCACACAGAATCGGTAACCGCCTTTGTCAGGACGCGGCCGGTGTAGCCCGTTATTAATATGCAATATCCCACCCTTGCAGAAGAAGAAAGCACACTACCAAAGGTGACACAATGCACCCTGGCTAGCTTCGTTCTGGATACTGTAACAGGTTAAACTGAATCAACCCCGACATGCGTAATGTATGTCCTGCATGTGATGTGTCCCCACATGAGACAACCATCTTTGCAATTGTAATGTGGAACCTACGCCTGTAACAATCATCTCCCTATAGTCCGCCCCTGTTGAAACAGCCAGTTTCCTTGGACTCCCGTTAGAGGACTTTGATGACAATTTGTGAATGGTCGGGCCCATTGAATGGAGCGAAGCACTGTTAATACAACAACAACAGATTCCCAGTCATAGTGGCATAGAAAGTGTCGAAAAGGCCGATGAGTTCGAAAAGGAGGTTGCAGCACTCGAGAATGGACGGTATAAGTTCCAATCTATGAGGGAGAAAACAAAAGAAACAGGAGTTTCATACGATCCATGAGGCCGGAAAGGCGTGAAGTGCGGGGGTTCAAAATTTCTAAGATCCAGGGCAAATCCTACGACGGTTCTTAACAGTTTAAAGTTGATCATATCTCCAAAGAAAAAAGACTTAAGGCTCACGATGCGTATACTAAAAAGACACTGCCTTCTCGTGTCGCATGCTTATCAGTTAGGCTTCCTCAGTAACAGCATATGTAGGAAGTGCGAGCTGCAGGAAGGGCCAGGGCTCCAGATTGGAAAACTTCAAGTATTTGCCAAGAGGAGGAAGGTATTCTACGACATAGGTCCTGGTGCCTCGACTGGGGGTTCTCCAATTGGTAACAAACAAATTATTGTAACTCTATGGATGCATTCAGTCAACGTGAGGTTTTTCTTGACCGTCCAATACAACTTAATCTAACCTCGCCAGGTAATGAATTATATCGGTTTTTCCATTTTTGGAAATTTTCGATTTCAAAACCAATCTATTCTGTGTTCTGTGTTCAGATAATCCAATGAAAAAGTTATACAAATATAATACAAATGTGTACAAATACAAGCTGGGTATAACCATAGTCATATAACGGCACAAGGCCGAGATTATCTTCCAATTTGAGTTGCGATAATCTTATCCTACAAACCGGTGAGACGAATCAGTTTAGAAAAACTAGTTTGTAAACCTATATACGTTTAATTTCCGTGACTTAAACCCAATATGATAGCTTTGGTAGGATGGCACACAATCATCATCCATAAAAACTAATCTTGTATTCTTACTAAACCGGGTTTGGCTGATGTTTTTTATATTTCAATAAAATATGTTAACTAAGCTTAATAAACAAATTTCGTTTAGTGGGTTTTTGCCGACTTGTTTGCAAATCTAGCCGATTCAGCAAAAGAGTTCTGGCAATATTGGGTTGAACTTGCTGCTCAGTGAGGACTTTGCATAGACTGAATGTGTCCGCAGTGTTACTAGAAGTTTGCTCGACGACTAAACAAATAAAAATAAATGCAAGGCGCGATAACCTCCAAAGAGATTTAAGGCCGAGCTTCTCTTTCGATTTGCGTCCTGCTTCTGTTGGCGGGCGGGACTTACACGTTTTATGCCGACTCTGAATGGCGTGTGCAAGGCAGATGAATTTTCACTGTGAAGCTTTTCATTGCAGATATACACTCGGAGTCTTAGCGAAATCACTTGCGAGGGGGCCCCGATTGGGAAAATTTGTTTCTAATTGAAACAATTTTTTCTAAATTTTTAATGTGACTTTTCCCGGAGTTGGACCCAGGACCCTCGGTGTGGTAGGCGGAGCACGCTACCACCACACCTCGGTGGCGGCCTAAACTGAAAAGCCCTATCAAATACCAGGTCCGTGTTATACAGTAACTTCGTCATCTCGGCAAATGCTGCAAGTTTTATAGGACCTATCCTACTTGCTGCTGCTATACCTGATAGCTGTGTCACTCCTAATAGCTGTAGTAATGGGTTGGCACAACCCCACTTCATACATCTGCTATTTCTGACGAGGCCTAATTTAAAAGCATATGACGTCAAAAGGCAGTATCCAGTCAGAATAAAAATATTGATTTTGAAGTTGGTCCGAATACCGGTAGGCCTTTTTTGCTATTCAAAATATGTTTTTAAAACTTACTGGTTCATTTTTATAACCCTGGCTAATAAAAATGCTAATTTGGCGCGAAATTACTGTTGGAAGGCCGATTGACCGATCTTCTCTTAAAATGTCTAGTGTGCTATTTCAAATATTTCCTACAAATTGGCAGTACCACATGCATTATGCCAGAAATACTTTCGGAGGATTTGCAAAACCACTTCTAAATGATAAACCAGTACACTACTCCACTACCACCCACTTTGCTTTTTCTATCCACGCACAGTTTTTGATGGGTGCTTGTCAATTTATTTACCAAACTTTATAACCCCTTACGATAATCTTAATGGAACTTCTAGTTCTTAGAATTTAGTCATTACAAATAACGTAGACAATTAAATATGTTAAACGCTATATTATACCCTTTTAATAAGATTTAATTTTTTATTAGCTTTTCGTTACACAACATTTTTGTTCGCCCACTATAAATATTTATTTCACGCCCCTTAAATCCACTGCCTTCCTACGTGGGAAGAAATATACAGGTATAACATATTGAAATTCTTTTAGATGCAGTAAACGGTATTCTAAAAAAATGCTTGTTTTCTGAAAATTTTACTACATTTTCGATATTTCCGAAGGCGCATATATTGTTAAATGATCTCTGATGAATTATGAATTTATCAAACTATTTGTGAAATCATAATAAATTATGGGTCTTACGTGTACTCGTAGTCTCTTTTTTTACATTTGTCATTAATCCGATTCACATTTCTATAACGGGCTTGAACTCTAACTTAATGTCCCTAAGTCAGTAAGAAACGCACTCGAAGCTCTCACAAATTTTTCAACATTTTATCTGTGTACCTAAAGTGATTTTTCACAAATAGTGATCCACAGAAAATAAAGAAATTAACTGCGTAATTTTTTTTAGGTTTTTATTTTAAGTAATTTTTTATTTGGCCATTAAAAACAAAGTTTTTCTTACAACCTTGGCCAGAAATCGTTCCCCATTCACCAGTATCATAAAGTCATTTTTTATGTGCGAATGAACCTGAAATGTTGAAAATGTATTTTTTTCAAATTCCATATTTTTCTCATATTTAATCCTTTTTCCATATAAAACATATAGAACGGCGCAACCCAAAAAGGGTCGCGACCTACAGTTTGGCAACCACTGAGCTTGATGCTTTAATGTTTCCCAGTACTAGCTCTGTTGGCTATTCTATATTATACAAAGCCATGCATATCACCAAGGACTTGTGAATGTTGAGGGTTAGAAATTGCTTAAATGCTGCAAGTTCAATAAATAAACCCCCTATGAAAGTAAATACTAAAATCTGCACGCTTTCTTCTACGTCAATGCTCATACAAATGTTCCTAAATATCAAGAGCAATATAGCAATATAAGCACTAATTTTCCCCCAGTATAGCTTTGACATCCCTTCGACATTGCAATTTTTTCCATAATACTTGCTAAAGAAATATAACATTTTAACACAGATGATTAAACATAAGAAAAATTAAACCACACAAACGGATGTACATATGTTAGTGCCGTGCATACATTAATTACATTCATGCATTGGAGTTATATGTTCGGGTGTTTAAAGTTGGGTTTTCTCAAAGATAAACTTACCAACAGGAAAGGAAATAAACTACCCTTAACATATCGAGCTTTAGAGCACAAAATAAGCCCGGAAACAAAATTTAGAATGAGGGAATTTCCACAAAATTTGACCCTTCTGATCTAATAAAGAAATTATATCTTACACCGCCCAAACGCTTTAAATTATATATTTTCTCTAAATGCTTCTTATTATAATTTACAGTTTTTCAGCTTTATGACGAAATTGTTATCGCGTTTCAGAATTAATAATATTTACTCATTGCTCACTGCTCCGTCTAATTTGATCTATTGATTTCGCTCCTAGCAAATCCATGAAAGATTACCACATTGTAAATTTTTATACTCAGCTGAGCAGAACTCACAGAGTATATTAATTTTGTTCGCATAACGGTATCCCGTAACGGCATAAACTAATCGAGATAGATATAGACTTCTATATATCAAAATGATCTGGGCGAAAAAAGAAATTCATTTAGCCATGTCCATCCGTCCGTCCGTCCGTCCGTAAACACGATAACTTGAGTAAATTTTGATGTATCTTAATGAAATTTGGTATGTAAGTTCCTGGGCACTCATCTCAGATTGGTATATAAAATGAACGAAATCGGACTATAACCATGCCCACTTTTTCGATATCGAAAATTTACAAAACAAAAAAAGTGCGGTAATTCATTTCCAAAGACGGATAAAGCAATGAAACTTGGTAGGTGGGTTGACCTTATGACGCAGAATAAAAATTTAGTAAAATCTTGGACAATGGGTGTGGCACCGCCCACTTTTAAAAGTAGGTAATTTAAAAGTTTGGCAAGCTGTAATTTGCAGTCGTTGAAGATATCATGATGAAATTTGGCAGGAACGTTACCCCTATTCCTATCTGTGTAGTTGTTAAAAATTAGCAAAATCAGATGACGAAAAATTAAAAAAAAATTTTTAAGTCATTTTTTAACAAAAAATTTTATATCTTTACAGTATATAAGTAAATTATATAAACATGCAACTCTAGCAATGATATGGTGCAACAAAATACAAAAATTAAATAAAATTTCAAAATGGGCGAGGCTCCGCCCATTTTCATTTAATTTGTCTAGAATTATTTTAATGCCATAAGTCCAACAAAAATTTAGGAAATGTTGTAAGGGCACAGCTTTTATGAAGGTAACTGTTTTCTGTGAAAATGGGTGAAATCGGTTTAAGCCACGCCCAGTTTTTATACACAATCGACCGTCTGCCCTTCCGCTCGGCCGTTAACACGATAACTTAAGAAAAATCGATATATCTTTACTAAACTTAGTTCACTTACTTATCTGAACTCATTGGTATTAAATATGGGCGAAATCCGACTATGACCACGCCCACTTTTTCGGTATCGAAAATTTCGAAAAATGAAAAAAATGCCATAATTCTATACCAAAGACGAAATAAACAATAGTTTAAAAAAACTAAAAAAAAAACGCTTTTATAGCAAACCGAACTAAAATATAGAAAATAATTTTCAATTAAAAAGAGTTTATATAACAGTAGTAGAAGGTCAAACAATCGTTTATAGTTAATCACCTCAAAATAAAATTATAATAAAATTTAAGTTATTAACAGAATAATTTAATTCAGAGTAAAAAGCGTGGGGTAAATTTGACTACATTTCATATATTTCCTCTCAGATAGTTGCCAATAGAATGATTGTAACATTCAATATCAAGCACCCCACGCTTTTTACTATGAATTAAATTATTCTGTTAATAACTTAAATTTTATTAGAATTTTATTTTGAGGTGATTAACTATAAACGATTGCTTGACCTTCTACTACTGTTATATAAACTCTTTTTAATTGAAAATTATTTTCTATTTTTTAGTTCGGTTTGCTATAAAAGCGTGTTTTTTTTTAGTTTTTAAACTATTATTGTAGAGTGATGAAACCTCGACACGCCAGCGGTCCATGGATGAATCCAACCCCACGGCACCGAAAAGGACCAAGTCGCAGGGAGGCTGGACGCGGTCTTTCGCCGAAATTGCCAAGGGTCGGCAGATTATTGGCATTATAGACGAGAGCAGCGAAGATGGCAGGATCCCGAAACAACAGTGGAAGGGGATCGAGGCCGCGCTCGCTACGGTGGCAGTTAAGGCTAAGAAAGGCAACCCTGGTCCACCGCCATCTTATACCGGTTTGGAAGTCAACCCGGATAAAACCGAGCTTGTTCTCTTCACGAGGATGTACAAAGTACCAAATCTTACACCGCAAAGAATTGGGGGTACGTTCTTAGCATTTAGCGATCAAGTCAAGTATTTGGGAGTCTCTGTATAGGAAGCTATTATGGAATGACCATATAGTGGAGCGATCCAAGAACGCAGAAGCAGAGCTGTTCACCTGCAAGAGGGCAATTGGCACCTCCTGGGGATTCTCCCCTAAGGTGACCTAATGTATTTACACAGCCATTTTGTGCCCGATTCTTCTTTATTGTGCCTTGGTCTGGTGGCCTGCACTAGCTAAAAGTACCTATATTAAAATGCTTTAAAAGGTGCAACGGAGTTCGGAGCTCTGCATTACCGGGGCTCTCGGCTCCACTCCAGATTCCGTTATATACATACATGTATACATAGATACATAGATAGATACAGGCCAAGCTAATAAAGAGTGTTAAAAAGGGCTCCAGTATGCTCTTTCGTAGATGTGCCATGCATCCAATTCTATCATTAATAAAGTAATGCGTTTTTCGCATTATGTGAAAGGTTTCAAATCTATGGCCATTTGGGGTGGTCACAAATTCAATTGACCTTATGTCCGTTAACCTTATGTTACCCCACCATCACATTATTGCATTGTCATCGAGCCTTGATACGTGTAAAAAGTTTCAATCAAACTTATGGCCATTCAAAGTGGTAATAAGGCCAATTGACCTTATGGCCGTTGACCTTATGTCACCACACTATCACATTATGCATTGTCATCGAGCCTTGATACGTTTGCAAAGTTTTAATCAAACTTATGGCCATTCAAAGTGGTAATAAGGTCAATTGACCTTATGGCCGTTGACCTTATGTCACCACACCATCACATTAATACATTGCATGGAGCCTTGATACGTGTGCAAAGTTTCAATCAAACTTATGGCCATTCAAAGTGGTAATATGGCCAATTGACCTTATGGCCGTTGACCTTATGTCACCACACCATCACATTAATTCATTGTCATCGGTCCTTGATACGTATGCAAAGTTTCAAATAAATCACACTTCCAGAAACCGGTGAAAATTAAGCTCGAAAATTCCGTTACATAGATAAAGGCCAAGCTAATAAAAGCGTGTTCAAAAAGGGCTCCAGTATGCTCTTTCGTTGATGTGCCATGCATACACTTCTATCATTAATAAAGGAATGCGTTTCAAATATATGGCCATTTGGGGTGGTCATAAGTTCAATTGACCTTATGTCCGTTAACCTTATGTCACCCCACCATCACAGTATTGCATTGTCATCGAGCCTTGATACGTGTTCAAAGTTTCAATCAAACCTATGGCCATTCAAAGTGGGGCCATGCATCCATTTCTATCATTAATAAAGGAATGCGTTTTTCGCATTATGTGTAAGGTTTCAAATCTATGGCCATTTGGGGTCGTCATATGTTAAATTGACCTTATGTCCGTTAACCTTATGTCAACCCACCATCATATTATTTCATTGTCATCGAGCCTTGATACGTGCGCAAAGTTTCAATCAAACTTATGACCATTCAAAGTGGTAATAAGGCCAATTGACCTTATGGCCGTTGACCTTATGTCACCAAACCATCACATTAATGCATTGTCATCGAGCCTTGATATGTGTGCAAAGTTTCAATCAAACTTATGGCCATTCAAAGTGGTAATAAGACCAATTGACTTTATGGCCGTTAACCTTATGTCACCACACCATCACATTAATGCATTGTCATCGGTCCTTGATACGTATGCAGAGTTTCAAATTGATCAGACTTCTAGAAACCGGTGAAAATTAAACTCAAACATTCCGTTACATACATGCCAAGCTAATAAAAGCGTGTTAAAAAGGGATGAAACATGGTGGTTGGATTGGTTTTTTGACGCGTAATATAACTTTAGAAAAAAATTTGTAAAATGGGTGTGACACTTACCATATCAGGTAGAAGAAAATGAAAAAGTTCTGCAGGGCGAAATCAAAAGCCCTTGAAATCATGGCCGGAATATTGTTCGTGGTATTACATATATAAATAACTAGCCTTTACCCGTGGCCACGTCCGTAAGGAGAAAATAAAATATATGTGCTATTCACGTTAGCCTGCTTATCAAGTTATCTGTTTAAACATTTTTTTTTTGTCTAATATATTTTATTTTTGTAATAGAGTAATAAAAAGAAATAAGTAAGCTGCTAAGCTTAAAGGAACGCTTACATGAATAGTACGATATAGTTTTTTCGAACTAAAAAAATACATTTTGTTTTAAGTTATATTAATTGATATGACAGGGGTGAAAGAATTACTACTCATAGAACAAAGGAGTGAAACTACAATTAGCTAAAACCAAAGAGATTTTTTAGATGAAAATAGTGTTGCTTTTTCGGGTATTTAGTTGGTTAAAATATTACAAAAATTTTAATTATAGTTATAAAAGTTCGTTACCGGATTCATTTCAAAAACTCAAAAATAGAACGAAAAAGCTGTGTTAGATATCAAATTTTAATTACGAATAATTTGCAGCAAACCCATGGCCATAAAAGTTCATAATTTAAAAAGGCATATGTGCTGAACCACTGGTTGCGAAGAGACTTAAAATGATCCCGGAAGGGTCCCAAAATGATATCAAAATAGTAACGAAATGATGCCAACGAGATCCCAGACAATTACATAAAATCATCCAGAAATTAAACAGGAGGGGTCCCAAAATGATTCCGAAATAGTCCCGAAAAAGTCCCGAAAAGCTCCGCGGGATCACGGACAGATATAGAAATTATCCCGGAAGGGTCCCAAAATGACCCCGAAATAGTCCCGAAAAAGTCCCGAAATAACTCTGACGGGATCCCCGGAAAATCATCCAGAAATGATGCCGGAAGGGACCCCGAATAATCTCGAAATTATCCCGACGGGATCCCAGAAATTATCCCTGAAGTATCCTCTAATGATCCCGAAATACCCCCAAAAAAGTCCCGAAATGTTTTTGACGGAACCTGATATAGCCCTCAAAATGTTCAGAAAGTACGCTGACGGGATTCCGTATGGATCGCGAAAACTATCCTGAAATAATGCCGGAAGGGTCTCCAAATGATCTCGAAATAGTCCGGAAAAAGTCCCGAAATGACCCTGACGGGATCCCGAAAGCCATCCAGAAATGACTCTTGAGGGATCCCCAAATGATCCTGGATAAGTCCCGAAATAACTCCGACGGGATCCCGGACGAAACGCGAAAATAATTCAAAACTTATCCCGGAATGGTCCCAAAATGATCCCGAAATAGTCCCGAAATACCTCCGACGGAATCCCGGACGGAACCCGAAAACCATCCAGAATTTATCTCTGAAAGTCCGCAAAAGATCCTGAAATAGCCCGGAAAAAGTCCCTAAAAAAGTCCGACGGGATGCCGGACAGATCCCGAAAATCATACAGAAATTATCCCGGAAGGGTCCCAAAATGACCCCGAAATATTCCCGAAATAACTCCGACGGGATCCCGGACGGATCCCGAAAACCATCCAGAATTTATCTCTGAAAGGTCCGCAAATGATTCCGAAATAGCCCGGAAAAAGTCCCGAAAAAACTCCGACGGGATGCCGGACAGATCCCGAAAATCATCCAGAAATGATGCCGGAAGGGACCCCAAATGATCCCGAAATAATCCCGACGGGCCCCAGACAGATCCCGAAAATCATCCAGAAATGATGCCGGAAGGGACCCCAAATGATCCCGACGAGATTCCGGACGGATCCCGGAGACCATCCAGAAATTATGGCAAAAGGGTCCCCAAATGATCACATATTAGTCGAAAAAAAGTATCGAAATAACCCCGACGGGATCTCGGAAGAATCCCGAAAACCATCTAGAAATGATGCCGGAAGGTACCCAAAATGATCCCGAAATAGCCCCAAAATTACACCGACGGGGTCCCGTACGGATACCGAAAATCATCCAGAAATGATGATGAAAGGGTCCTCAAATGATCCCGTATTAGTCGAGAAAAAGTCCCGCAATGAACCCGTCGGGATTCCGAAAACTATCCAGAAATGATGCCGGAAAGGTCCTCAATTGATCCCCTAATAGTCCCGAAATGATCGTGACGGGATCCCGGGCGGATCCCGAAAACCGTCAAAAAATGTTGCCGAAAGGGTCCCCAAATGATCCCGTATTAGTCGACAAAAAGTCCCGAAAATACCCCCGTCCAGCCGTTCTTGCGTGATTGAGGCACAAAGACAAACGTCTGGACATACGAATATCCAAAATTTCCCATTTATAATATATATTAGATATTAGATGATGTTCTGGGTCACCCTGGTCCACATTTTGGTCGATATAGCAAAAACGCCTTCACATATACAACTAAGGGTCTCTCCCTTTTAAAATACTCATTAACACCTTTCATTTGATACCCATATCGTACAAACACATTCTAGAGTCACCCTTGGTCCACCTTTATGGCGATATCTCGAAAAGGCGTCCACCTATAGAGCTAAGGCCCACTCCCTTTTCAAGTACTCATTAGCACCTTTCATTTGATACCCATATCGTACAAACACATCCTAGAGTCACCCCTGGTCCACCTTTACGGCAATATCTCGAAAAGGCGTCCACCTATAGAACTAAAGCCCACTCCCTTTTAATACCTTTCATTTGATACCCATGTCATACAAACACATTCCAGGGGTACCCTAGGTTCATTTTCCTACATGGTGATTTTCCCTTATTTGACAAAGGATGAAGGAAAATCGTTAAAAAAAAACGTCACCCTTGGTCTACAATATCGGACTCACAATTAAGAGCGCTTCGAAAATATTTCAGGGCTGATTTAAAAAAAATGATAAAGAAATGCGTTCAAATTTAACAAAATTTTAATATTAAAAAAAAAATACTTATAATAATAAAATATAATAATATAAAAATAACTTGTAAAATCTTAATTTTACAAAAGTAAGTAGCTATTATAAATTGTTAAAGCCTATATTATTAGAAATTATTAAGTTCTATTTTCGAATACGAAGTTTTTTGTATTTTTACATGTAGTATCTAAACACACATACACATATACATATTTTCTTACGACGGTTTTGAAGTGTGCATTCCCATTTTATTTTCAATAATATATGTAAATACATTTTAAAAATAACTAAAAAAATAGAAATTGTTTTTTTATTTGTATTCTATTGCCTATTGTACTACAATAATAATTTGGTAAAACACAAATACTAGCTACTGTATTGTTACGAATGTTAGCAATCTAAGGGGTACTCTCATCTATAAGCCGATGCTAAGTAGTGACCTGAATGCACATCAATAATTTAATCATTTTGTCTACACCTATGTACGTACACGTAGTGGAGAAGAGATGCACAAACACATGCAGATATCTTATCTGAGATGCTCCTAAGGGTATGCAATTATAATTGTGGAATTGTCGCTTACACATACAAGCGCATGGGATATGAGAGAAGCTATAAAAATTATACATCTGCAGTTGTAGCTGAGAAATTTATAACTAGTAAGTTCTGGAATTAGAAAAGCCTGGAAATATGACACGAGGAAATCAGACAGTGTAAAAAGGCGACAACAGTAGAGGCGAGAATCAGTTTCATTTAAACTATCAGTCAGTTTGGTTATTAAGCAAGCTAGTTGCAAAGTATAAGTGTTATTGTGAAGTACTTTAATAAAGGCCATTTTTCCATTATTCAATATTGGAGTTATTTATTCAACAGTTTAGTGACTCGAACTTAGCAGAAGGTTGGAAATAAGAGGATTTGCAGTAAGTTCGTTACAATTGGCGTCAGAAGAGGAATTGTTGAATAAATTCTGGAGATTTCAAATACAACTTGGACATACCAAAGTTAAGTGAATTGAAGATCCAGCAACTGAAGGAGTTGGAGAGCCGTAGATTGAATACAACCGGCATTAAACTAAAACTTCAGGAACGACAGGCAATGGAATTAGAAGGAATTGACGTGGAAGGGTATGACTTTCATATTGATGGCGAGGAAACAACAAAAATAGAAGAAAAACTGCAGACAGTTACGAGCATAGACTTGAACATGATTTTAGCTGCAATATCTGCTCAAACAACGACAATGTCATCTCAACTGGAAGAACAGAAGACATGTATGCCATCACAACTGAAAAACAGAAGCCGTATATGGTATCCCAACTGGAATCCCAGCAGAACCGTATAACATGGAAGATTGAAGCACAAGAAACGCGTATATCCGAAATGTCGGAGAAAATTTCAGCACAGATATCATCGCAGATCTCTGCTCAACTGGAAGAGCAAGAAGGACGTATTTCCACAAAGTTGGAGGCGCAAGATACAAAAATTTTACAGTTTGAAGAAAAAATCGAGGCCGAGGTGGATGCTTTGATAGGACGTATCGAGCAGTTGCAACTAAATCGCCCAGCAGTTTCAACGAGTAATCCAAAGGTAAAAACACCATCCTTTGACGGCTCTGTTCCTTTCCAGGTCTTTAAGCTACAGTTTGAGAAGACCGCGGCAGTGAACAACTGGAATGCGGAAGATAAAGTTGCTGCACTTTTCGTAGCATTGAAAGGACCAGCTGCCGAAATCTTACAGACTATTCCAGAGTACGAACGGAACCGTTATGGCGCATTGATGGCTGCTGTAGAACGGCGACACGGAAGCGAACACAGGAAACAGATATTTCAAATAGAATTGCAAAACCGTTACCAAAAAGCTAATGAGACTTTACAAGAGTTTGCTTCGGATGTTGAAAGGTTGGCTCATTTGGCAAATGCGGACGCACCCGTGGAATACACCGAGAGGGTAAAAATCTCGAATTTTATAAATGGCATACGGGACGTCGAAACGAAACGAGCGACATATGCAAACCCACATTCGCAGAAACGGTATCTAACGCACTGACTCAGGAAACAGCGTCACTTTTGAGTAAGCCCGCATACAAAGCTCATCGCGTAGAATTGGAAAGGCCAGACTGGGTAGACACAATTTTGAAAGCATTAAAAGGAACGCAGCAGAAAAACGATGGTGCCGTCAAATGCTTTAAATGTGGGAAGCCAGGGCACATTGCACGTTATTGCAGTACCAATCCTAACAATTCCAGCAATGTGGGTGGCCGTAAACGCAGAGCTGAAGGAGACGAGAAAATCTCCAAATCCACTCAATCGTTAAACTGAAGCGAGCCAGCCGCAAAGGGCGACAGCTGGCTCCCTCATTTCAATGCCTCATAATCTCTATCTCGCAAATTGGAAGAAGGTCAAGCAATCTTACTGTCGGAGGACATGTGGATGGAAAGGAACGTTTACTGACTCTAGATACGGGTGCATCTCATTCCATCATTCGATCAGATTTAGTCAACAAGAAGATAACACCATTGCTTGGAGCAAGATTACGTACAAGCACGGGAGATGACACCCAGGTAATTGGAGAAGTAGCATGTGAAGTAGCAATTGGGAGCGTCACGGTACTATATAATTTTATAGTGGCAGAGATGGTTGATGAAATTGGAGTGGACTTCTTAATCGACCAAGGCATCAAGATCGATATGCAAAGCAAGACGATGCGATATAAGAACATGGATGTGCCACTTGATTTCGGCCACGAGAGAGGCTACAGCAGTAAACGAGTGCTGGTGGAAGAGAGTCAGCAAATACCACCAAAATCAGAAGCTGTAATGTGGGCAAAGGTTGGTGGAGATTGTGGGACACACAAATTGTGGGTTGTCGAAGCAGCAAACAAATCAGCACTGAACATACTTGTAGGAAAAACCCTGTCTATGATAAAACAAGATGGACGTATTCCGGTAAGAGTACTCAATGAGGTCAAGTCACCATTCAGTTTGACCAAAGGAGCTATTTTGGGAAGATGCCAAGAGGCCGAAATAGTTATTAACTGTGAACAGGCCCAGGAACACGTTTCATCTAGTAATACTGATCTTTCAAATGACATCACGGCATGGACGCAGGGGCTCGGGGAAACCTATCAGAGTAAGACAAAACAACTGCTCCTAAAGTACGCGAACATATTTGACCAGGATGGTTCCAAACCAGGCAGCACCAATGTTGTGAAACATCAAATTGACACTGGAGATGCGAGGCCGATCCGCCAAGCTCCACGTAGTGTTCCACTGGCGAAGCGGGAAGTTGTGAGTCAAATCATACACGAAATGAGCGACAGCGGCGTCATCGAACCATCAGCTAGTCCGTGGAGCTCACCGGTAGTACTTGTAAGGAGGAAGGATGGAAAAATGAGGTTTCGCGTGGACTACCGGAAGTCGAATGACGTTACGAAAAAGATAGCTACCCATTGCCAAGAATTGACGACACTCTGGACTCGCTATCTGGTATGAAAAGGTTTTCCACACTAGACTTGAAAAGCGGCTACTGGCAAGTTGAGATGAAGGAGGAAGATAAAGAGAAAACAGCCTTCAGTGTCGGTGATGGTCTTTGGCAATCTACAGTGATGCCTTTGGACTTTGTAATGAACCAGCTACTTTTAATAGACTCATGGACCAGGTGCTGAAAGGACTACATTGGAAAACATGCTTGGTGTACCTGGATGACATCATCGTATTGGGCAAGAACTTTGATGCACATCTTAAGAGCTTGGAGGAAGTTTTCCAGAGAATAGCTGGCGCTGGTCTGAAGTTAAGTCCCAAAAAGTGTGAACTGTTTAAAAAGAAAGTAAATTATTTGGGTCACAAGGTAGCGACAGAGGGCATCTGCATTGCGAACTAAAAGATAGAGGCTGTAAAGGATTGGCCAAGACCACAGAACCTACATGAATTGAGAAGTTTCCTTGGGCTATGCACACATTGCCGCCGATTTGTACCAAATTTTTCCAGCGTATCCCATAGCCTCCATGAGCTTACAAGAAAAAATAAAGCTTTTGAATGGAAGAAGGAGCAAGAAGTGGCTTCCCGAACATTGAAGGAGCGTTTGTGCACTGCCCCAATGTTAGCATATCCGATTCCAGGAGCAACATTTATTCTAGATACAGATGCGAGTGGATATGCTATAGGAGGCGTTTTATCTCAACTGGTCGATGGAAAGGAGAAGGTAGTTTCATATTAAGGCCGTTCGATTGGAAAACCAGATAGGAACTACTGCGTTACGCGGAGAGAGCTGTTGGCAATAGCAGAATGCATTAAACATTTTCACAAATACCTCTACGGCCAGCGATTCTGTGTCAGGACAGATCACGCAGCGTTGAAATGGCTTCTGCAGTTCCGTAATCCGGAAGGACAATTGTAACGGTGGATCGAGCGGCCACAAAGCTATGACTTTTCCATTGAGCATCGAAAAGGTAGTACCCATGGAAATGCCGATGCAATGTCACGAAGACCATGTAGTTTGGAATGCAGGCACTGTTCAAAGGCCGAGGCTAAAGAAGACATTATAGATGTCCGGCTAATGACTATAACGTGTGCGGATGTATGGGACAAGGAACAACTAAGGAAGTGTCAGCTAGAAGTTACAATCTGTCACATGTTATGCAAGGGCTCCAACGAAACGAAAGACCAAGCAGAGAGGAGATGTCAGTAGAGAGTCCCATTGCGAAGTCATATTGGGCACAGTGGAATAGTTTAGAATTGATATCCGGTTGCTTGCATCGAGTATGGGGGAGTGAGGATGGTCAATGCAAGAAGAAACTGATAGTTGTTCCCAGAAAGAGGATTCCTGACATTTCAGCAAAGAAGACATTATAGATGTCCGGCTAATGACTATAACGTGTGCGGATGTATGGGACAAGGAACAACTAAGGAAGTGTCAGCTAGAAGTTACAATCTGTCACATGTTATGCAAGGGCTCCAACGAAACGAAAGACCAAGCAGAGAGGAGATGTCAGTAGAGAGTCCCATTGCGAAGTCATATTGGGCACAGTGGAATAGTTTAGAATTGATATCCGGTTGCTTGCATCGAGTATGGGGGAGTGAGGATGGTCAATGCAAGAAGAAACTGATAGTTGTTCCCAGAAAGAGGATTCCTGACATTTCAGCAAATAGCCGGAAGTATACCCAATCCCAAATCAAGAAGCGGAAACAGTAACAGAAGTGTTTATAAACAATTGGGTTGCAAGGTATCGTGTACCAATTGAGTTACATTCTGACCAAGGCAGGAATTTCGAATCAGCTGTGTTCCAGGAAATGTGTAAATCATTGGGCATTCGAAAAACACGGACAACTGCATTGCATTCTCAGTCCGATGGTATGGTGGAACGATTCAATAGAACATTGGAGGAGCACTTAAGGAAAGTAGTGGACATGTTGGCTTACCGGTCAGCAGTGCATGAGACAACGGGCCAAACCCCTGCAAAAGTAATTTTTGGCAATGACCTTAGACTGCCAGCTGATTTGAAGTTTGGGATAGCTGCCGATGTGGAGAGAAATGTCAAAAAATCTGCTGGTGATTTGGAAGAAGAGCTAAGAGAAATACACTATCTGAAAAGGCAACGAACAAAGATTATGAGTGACAAGATGAAAGCCCGATACGATAAAGCAATTAATTCGGAAAAATTTCAGGAAGGAGATTTGGTGCTGTTATACAACCCACAACGTAAAAAAGGTTTGTCACCGAAATTGCAGTGTAATTGAGAGGCCCATACAAAGTTGTAAAACGGATCAACGGTGTAGTGTACCGCATACAGACCATCGCACAGTGTTTCGTGTAGAACAAACTAGCTGGACAAAAACAAAGTTCTTATTCCAAGAAAAGTGTAATGAGGAATGAAAGAAAACAAACAAAATAACGGGATTTTTGCTTTTTTTTTTGATATTTTTGCTCATATATATTGAGTAATTGAAGTAAGAAGGCAGGAGTGGCAGTAAATTGCATTGATTAATTTGCAAAATTCTTGTTGAATATTAAGCTTCATATTTCTTTAAGTGAACACTTTTATATAATTTTTTTGATGTACTCTAAGCTCGGAGGTAAGTAAAATTTTTAATAGTAATTCTTTGGCAATTAGAGTATTTTCAATATATTTAACATTCCGTTATTAAGAAGAAAAGGTATTTTTTCTCAATATTTTTAACTTTAGGGACAAAAAAGTTACATACATCCGCGACATCCGGGCTAAATTTTACATATGTTATAGTCACAAGTATTCTCTAATAGTCGAAAGAAAAAACCATTGCGAATTCTTTGCACATTTATTTGTAATTTTTTTTTTTGTAGATTTAGTTATCTCTACATATAAAATAGGATGTATGTACGTACCAGCTCCGACGAGATATTTAAACCTTTAAAGCTGATCTACAAACGGCAAAACCAATTCCCAGGTACAGAGAACAAACATTTAGCCATAAAACACACAGAAATAAACGCGCAAGGTCAACAAGAGCACACCAAAAGTAAAAAGGCGAAGATCACTGACTTCAACCTACCACAACCTACCGCAACAGTCACCAAGGCATAAAAACAGGTACATACAAAGCAATCCTAATGCAGGTATAACCACACAGGAACGCTCCATAAAACAACCCCATTTGATAGCATCTACGCCAATACCTGAATGCAATATAAATACTGCACAACTGATAACAAATCAGAACGACCAACGACACTTAAGATGGCAGCACAACAATCACCAACTATTCACCCTGTCGGAAAATCAACAACACAAAGCAGTTTAGTTATAACCGTACCAAGAACGGAGTTTTTTGACATTTGGGTTCAACATTCGAAGGAAACCAGATATAAAGAATTATTGAGTTTTGTTTTACTTAAGTACGATTTAAGCGAAGAAGCTGAGTATTCGATAAAAAGTTTAAGCATACAAATATCGGCATATTTGTCGAAGCTGGATCAAAAGTAGAACACTTCTGAAAGACATAAGGAGCGATTTTGGAATAAAAACTCGTAGTTGATTTCGGGTCCAGACTTCACATTTACAATAACGGTGGATTAAAAGTTGCCATCAGGCCAACCAATCACTTCTTCAGGTGGTTCGCCCCGGAAGACGAAATAAGGACTTTATTAGCTGCAGTGAAAAAACCAAACGGCGTCGAGTGGATGACCTCGTGCAATCTAGAAGTCCTGGTGAGTTACTTTATGCGGCAGAAGTATCAACGCGTATGTCCGGCAACAGAAATGTTGCTAACATTATTAAAAATCACAGGAAACCACTCAAATATCCGGAAAAAGATGACATGTGAGCCAGACGCAAGATGCTTGAGCAATGTAGAAGCTTTAGCATACTACGTAGATAGCAAGTCGACGACTCATGGGTACAAAGCGACTCGGAAGTGGAGCATCAAGGCAGGACATAAGGTTTATCCATCATTTTATAGTCTAAGAAAAGCTAGGGCAGAAATTAAAGTCCAGTCAGTATAAACTGTTGAGCGTTTCGTTTTAGCAAATCAAGAAGTTTTTGTTAGTTTATTACCTACAAACTTGACGTATACTTTAATCAGCAAGTGGGGTTGCGATGGAAGCTCTGGCCATAGCACATATAAGAAAAAGTGTACATGCAGTTCTGATACTGATGAGTTTTTTTTATATTTTCTTTCGTTCCTCTTCAATTACAGGATGAAAAAGGTAGCATTGTTTGGCAGAATCCTCGACCTTCTTCTACCATGTATTGTCGTCCAATTAAATTTATTTTTTCTAAAGAAACAAAAGATTTTATTGTTTTTGAAACGAACAAAGTTTTAGAGGAGATAAATGCGTTGTTGCCAAAAAAGTACATGCTCGAAGAATACGAAGTTTCCGTAAATCGCTATATGCTTCTAACAATGATTGACGGAAAAGTTTGCAATGCTTTGACTGAAACTTCTTTTGCACAAAAGTGTTATATTTGTGGTGCCACTCCAAAAGATATGAATAATAAGTTACGGGACTTTACGCCTAGCCTAGATAATCTTGGTTTTGGTTTGTCTACTCTCCATGCATGGATAAGATGTTTTGAATGCTTGCTTCACATAATGCTTGCTTCATCGAAGTACAAAAAATGGTAGCTTAGGAATGAGGCAGATAAAGAGAGTGTAAAGCTACGTTCCAACGAAATCCAGAATAAATTTAAAAGTGTATTTAGATTGATAGTAGATAAACCAAAACCAGGTTTCGGCAATACCAATGACGGCAACAATGCTCTAAGGTTTTTCGAAAATTCTGAAGCTAGTGCTGAGATTACGGGATTGGATGTAACGCTCATCAAAAGATTCGACACTCTCCTTCGCGCATTAGTATCTGGGTACAATATAAATATCCAAAGATTTGAAAAATTTGCGGTCGAGACTAAAAAACTATACATAAATCTCTATCCATGGTTTAATATGACTGTTACAGTTCATAAAATCTTAGTGCATAGTACTGATATTATAAAATCAGCAATTTTACCTATTGGTCAACTTTCTGAGGAAGCACAGGAACAAAGATTTGAAACGATTCAGGGATGATGGCGGCCACCGTGGTGTGATGGTAGCGTGCTCCGCCTATCACACCGTATGCCCTGGGTTAAACTCCCGGGCAAAGCAACATCAAAATTTTAGAAATAAGATTTTTCAATTAGAAGAAAATTTTTCTAAGCGGGGTCGCCCCTCGGCAGTGTTTGGCAAGCACTCCGGATGTATTTCTGCCATGAAAAGCTCTCAGTGAAAACTCATCTGCTTTGCAGATGCCGTTCGGAGTCGGCATAAAATATGTAGGTCCCGTCCGGCCAATTTGTAGGGAAAATCAAGAGGAGCACGACGCAAATTGGAAGAGAAGCTCGGCCTTAGATCTCTTCGGAGGTTATCGCGCCTTACATTTATTTTTTTTTATTTTACTTAAGAAAAAATTTAAAAGTCTGACTTCAGAAGTCTTAAATTTACTGTCCCCCGATAATGTTGAGGAGTCAATAAATACCCCAGTTGTTTCAAGCTTTCACAGTAGTGTTGCTGATGCTCATGACTATTCCACAAGTGACTCATCGAATGAAAGTGATGATAGCGAATAATAACATAATTATAAAAGATAACCTACCCTATAACTTTTTGTTGGATCAGGTTTTATTTAATTAAAATCTATTGTCTTTTCTACTTTGTATGATACTTTAGCTTTAAGTTTTTGTAATAAGTAATTTTCACATAATTAATTTAATTATTTACATTGCTATTATTATAAATTGTAATTCACTTTTACATTCCTGACTGGTACTATAAAATAATTTTGTAAAAATTGTAGTGCCAGGATAAATACTCAAATAAATACAAAATATGTATGTACATATGTACAGTCACTCACATAAATATGTAGGCACCCCTTTTTGGACAATTCTTAGAATTTTCGCTTTCGCAAATTTATTTTAACTAATTTCCCATATGAATGAGGACAAAACGAAGTACCTGCTGTCATCGAGCAAAGAGTCAGCGCATATGCGCCTTGGCAACCACGCTACTGTTGGCAGCCATAATTTCGAAATAGTAAAAGACTTCGTTTATTTGGGAACCAGCATCAACATTAGCAACAACATCAGCACTGAAATCCAGCGAAGAATCAATCTTGCCAATAAATGCTACTTTGGACTAGGTAGGCAATTGAAAAGTAAAGTCCTCTCTCGGCGAACGAAAATCATACTCTACAAGTCACTTATAGTACCCGTCCTGCTATATGGGGCAGAAGCATGGACCATGACAACAGCAGATGAAGCGGCTTTGGGAGTGTTCGAGAGAAAAGTTCTTCTTGGACCTCTACGCGTTGGCGATGGCGAGTACCGAAGAAGATTTAATGATGAGCTGTACGAGCTATACGCAGACATCAACATAGTCCAGCGAATTAAAACGCAGCGGCTGCGCTGGCTAGGCCATGTTATGCGAATGAAAGATGATGCTCCGGCCAAGAAAGTGTTTCTATCGGAACCCGCCTATGGAAGCAGAGGTAGAGGGCGGCCCCCACTCCGTTGAAAGGACCAGGTGGAAAACGATTTAAACTCCCTTGGTGTGACCAATTGGCGCCGGTTGGCGGAGCGAAGGAGCGACTGGCGCGCCTTGTTGGACGGCCATAACCGTTTAGACGGTTAAGCGCCAATTAAGTAAGTAAGTAACTTCCCATAAGAAAATTTGTCACGATCTATAACAAAACCTAAATTATATTTAAAAATTGTTTGAAAAATTCGACGAATTTTCCTAAAAAATTTTAATTTTTTTTCCGGATTTTCAGAATTTGTTAGATTATTGAGATTTGTAGTTCATTCAATTTAATTACAACAAAGTAATATTCTTAAGTCCTTTAAATTTTTTTGGATCTATGTCACTTATTCACATGAGTTACTGTATATGAAATAAGCAAATGTATGCATATGAAGTAAAATTTTGGAAAAAAATAAGAAAAAAGAACATATGGCTGAAAAAAATGACGTAGTTTTAATAAATTACTGCATATGAAACGGAAAATCGCATAAAATAATTTTGTCCAGCTAGCTTGTTCTACACGAAACACTGTGCATCGGTAAACCACGAACCAAAAGGAAGGTGGTCCATTTGGAAAAGCTGGCAGTGTATAGATCGAGAGATTTAGGTGGAGGGCAGTGTTACGAATGTTAGCAACACTAAGGGGTACTGCCATCTCTAAGCCGATGCTAAGCAGTGACATGAATGCACATCAATAATTTAATCATTTTGTCTACACCTATACCTGTACGTACACGCAGTGGAGAAGAGATGCACAAACACATGCAGATATCTTATCTGAGATGCTCCTAAGGGTATGCAATTATAATTGTGGAAGTGTCGCTCACACATACAAGCGAATGGGGTATCAGAGAAGCTATAAAAATTATATATCTATAGTTGTAGCTGAGAAATTTATAACTAGTAAGTTCTGGAATTAGAAATGTCTAGAAATATGCAACGAGGAAATCAGACAGTATAAAAAGGCGACAACAGTAGAAGTGAGAATCAGTTTAATTTAAGCTATCAGTGAGTTTGGTTATTAGGCAAGCTAGTTGCAAAGTATAAGTGTTATTGTGAAGTACTTTAATAAAGGCCATTTTTCCATTATTCAATATTGGAGTTATTTATTCAACAGTTTAGTGATTCGAACTTAGCAGAAGGTTACAAATAAGAGGATTTGCAGCAAATTCGTTACAATATGTATGTTTTAGTTAAGTTGACCATGCATGCATACACAGGAAGGTGTTGGCTGTATACAATTGTAGCACGTACCAGCTGCAAGTGAATGTAAGCAATTTGCTCGAGGCCAGGTCAGAAATTAGTTAATATCTTTTGAACCACAAAATTGTCCGAATTAAAATAAAAATTGTTTTTTATACGAAATTGTATCGCATATTATATATATTTTTTCGAAACTAGTCGTGGGGGAAAACTATGTAATAATTATTTAAAAAATTCATTTTTTATTCATTATTTTGATTTTGTAAAATTAAATATTTTTTACCACAGTTATAAAGCAAATATTGTTACCTCCAAAATAAAACAAAAATTAATAAGATACGACGAGTGGAACCAAAGATATAGCATTCTGAATGTGGGCAAGTTTGCTTACCCATCGAATCTGAGCACATGCAGATCTCTGAAAGAAAAATTTGGAGGAAATCCTGATCCAGGTATTTACTTATTTCGTGCGAGCAACTTAAAAAAAAGTTTGAGCCGAATCAAAATTATGAAATCTCAAAAGTTGTTCGATTTGTAAAATAATGACCCGTATATGGGAAACAAAAATATTAGACTGACCCGATTTTGCATCATATCTTTATATTTTTGATGATAATGCTAAAAACCTTCGCATAGGTCTCAGAAGTCATTTCCCAGAGTTTGGAGGCGAATCTCGAAAATTGACCCGATGTGAGTGTCCGTTTTTAACGAATTTTGGCCACTCCATTTTAGAGCTTCCTTGCAGAGAAGGCGGGGATAGTTGATGATAAATAAAAAGATGATAAAAAAAATTTTAAGGACTACCTTTATATAAATGGACCAAAAAATAGAAGGCAATTTTTCATTTAATACAGACATAGTCTTGTTGAATTTTGACTAAAACACTTTAACAATAGCTTCTGTAAAAGATTTTTGGGATTTAAAACTTTAAAGATGGAGCGCAATCTTTCAATTTAAGGCAAACCATTAAAATCTTAAAATTCTTTTACAATAGCTATTGTTAAAGTTTTTGGTCAAAATTCAACAAGACTATGTCTGTATTAAAGGAAAAATTAACTTCTATTTTTTGGTCCATTTATATAAAGGTAGTCTTTAAAATTTTTTTATCATCTTTTTATTTTCAATTTTTTAGTACTGCCTACAAATAGGCAGTTGCAACTTTGATTAGTAATTTAAGTAATTCCAAAGTGGAATTTCTTATCTTTATTTATTTGTTCAAAATAGCAAGATTTAAGAAAATTACTGGAATTTTTGCTGACAACACTAGCGAAAACAATAGAATTCCACCTTGCATCATAACAAGAGAATTCCACCTCGTGTTTCAGCTACATAATTTGCACAGCTAAAAATCGTGGTGAAATTCGCATACGCCTGAAAGCTTAAAGAATCGTGGTGAAAGTCGCGTACGCCTAAAAGTATGCAAAGACGTGCATTAAGTTGGGCCTTCAACGAGGTGGAATTCTACGACGCCTGCAACACTCAGTAGGAAGGTTAGCCATCAAGGTATGGCCTAATCTCAAATTTTTTGATCAAACTTTGCACTGCTACCGAGTTTTAAACTTTATTTCAGGTTTCAAGTCTCTAGATATCCAGGAAGTTAGTTAAAAATCGATTGCAAGATTCTCAATTTAAAACTAGTTTTCTCAATATCTCGATCCCTCCGCCACCTAGCGGAATTTATTTAGTAAAATATTGCATTGTCGCCGGGTTCTGACTTACGGTCCAAGTTTCATTTCTCTAGCTCATCGGGAAGTTACTCGAAAATCTATCGCAAGATTCCCCCGTTTTTAAAGGATTTGCAATTATCTTGGCTAGCGCGCCACCTAGCGGAACTTTGTTTTCTATAAGTTGTATCGTCACTAGGCCTCTAACTAAATGCTGAGTTTCAAGTCTCTAGGTAACCGGAAAGTTAGTTAAAAATGGATTGAAAGATTCCCAAATTAAAATTTTTTCTCTTACTATCGCGATCCCCGTGCCACCTAGCGAATTTTTTTTGATCAAATGTTGCATTGTTACTGGTTTCTGACCCACGGCCCAAGTTTCAAGTCTCTAGCTCACCGGGAAGTTACTCAAAAATCGATCGCAAGATTCCCCTCGTTTTTCAGATATTTATAGTTATCTCAATTAGCACGCCAACTAGCGGAACTTTGTTTTCTATAATTGTAATGTCAGTGGGTCTCGAACTATGTGCTAAGTTACAAGTCTCTAGGTAATGGGGAAGTTAGTTAAAAATGGATGTAAAAATTCCCAAATTAAAATTAATTTTCATAATATCTCGATCTACCTAGCGGATTTTTTTGATCAAATATTGCATTGTCACCGGGTTCTGACTTACGGCTCAAGTTTCATATCTCCAGCTCACGGGGAAGTTACTCAAAAATCGATTGCAAGATTCCCATCGTTTTTCAAGGATTTGTAGTTATCGCACTTAGCGCGCCACCTAGCGGAATTTTCTTTTCTGTAAATTGTATTGTCGTCATGTCTCCAAATATATGCTAAGTTACAAGTTTCTAGGTGACCGGGAAGTTAGTTAAAAATGGATTGAAAAATTCCCAAATTAAAATTAATTTTCCTAATATCTCGATCCATGTGCCACCTAGCGGAATTTTTTGAGATAAAATATTGCATTGTCACCGGGTTCTGACCCACGGCCCAAGTTTCAAGTCTCTAGCTCACCGGCAAAATACTCAAAAATCGATCGCAAAGATCCCCTAGTTTTTCAGGAATTTGTAGTTATCTCAATTAGCACGCCACCTAGCGGAACTTTGTTTTCTATAAATTGTATTGTCACCGGGTCTCGAAGTATGTGCTAAGTTGCAAGTCTCTAGGTAACCTGAAAGTTCGTTAAAAATGGATTGCAAATTCCAAAATTATAATTACTTTTCCTAATATCTCGATCCATGCACCACCTTGCGGAATTTTTTTGATACAATATTGCATTGTCACCGGGTTCTGACCCACGGCCCAAGATTCAAGTCTCTAGCTCACCGGCAAGTTACTCAAAAATCGATGCAAAATTCCCTTCGCTTCTCAGGGATTTGTAGTTATCTCAATTAGCACCCACCGGAACTTTGTTTTATATAAATTGCATTTTCACCGGGTCTCGAAGTATGTGCTAAGTTGCAAGTCTCTAGGTAACCTGGAAGTTCGTTAAAAATGGATTGCAAATTCCAAAATTATAATTAATTTTCCTTATATCTCAATCCATGCCCGACCTAGCGGATATTTTTTGATAAAATATTGCATTGTCACCGGGTTCTGACTTACGGCTCCAATTTCATGTCTCCAGCTCACCGGGAAGTTACTCAAAAATCGATTGCAAAATTTCCCTCGTTTTTGAAGGATTTGTAGTTATCTCACTTAGCGTGCCACCTAGCGGAATTTTGTTTTCAGTAGATTGTATTGTCACCAAGCCTCGAACTGTGTGCTAAGTTTCAAGTCTCTAGGTCACCGGGAAGTTGCTTTAAAATCGGTCGCAAAATTCCCTGCGTTTTTTCAGGGATTTTCGTTTATCTCGATTCGTTTGCCACCTGGCGGCATTTCGTTTTCCACGAATTGTAGTGCCATCGACTCCCAAATTATGTGCTAAGTTTCAAGTCTCTGGATTTACGGGAAGTTAGTTAAAAGTCGATGGCAAAATTTCCATTTTAAAATTAATTTTCTGTATATCTCGATCAGTGCGCCACCTAGCGGATTTTTTTTCACGTGCATTGTAATGTCCCCCAGATCTGAACTATGTTCTAAGTATCAAGTATCTAGCTCAGCGGGAAGTTACCGAAAAAGACTTTTCCTTGGGTCAAAAATTCGCATGGAAATGAGGGGACAAACATGAACGGGACTTAATATAAAGGTAGTAATAACAAGTAAGGAAGGCTAAGTTCGGGTGTAACCGAACATTACATACTCAGTTGAGAGCTATGGAGACAAAATAAGGGAAAATCACCATGTAGGATAATGAACCTAGGGTAACCCTGGAATGTGTTTGTATGACATGTGTATCAAATGGAAGGTGTTAATAAGTATTTTTAAAGGGCGTGGGCCTTAGTTATATAGGTGGACGCCTTTTCGTGATATCTCCATAAAGGTGGACCAGGGGTGACTCTAGAATTTGTTTGCACGATATGGGTCTCAAACGAGAGGTGTTAATGAGTATTTTAAAAAGAAGTGGGCCTCAGTTCTATAGGTGTACGCCTTTTCGAGATATTGCCATAAAGGTGGACCAGGGTTAACTCTAGAATGCGTTTGTACGATATGGGTATCAAACGAGAGGTGTTAATGAGTATTTTAAAAAGAAGTGGGCCTTAGTTCTATAGGTGGACGCCTTTTCGAGATATTGCCATAAAGGTGGACCAGGGGTGACTCCAGAATGCGTTTGTACAATATGGGTATCAAACGAAAGGTGTTAATGAGTATTTTAAAAGGGAGTGGGCCTTAGTTCTATGGGTGGACGCCTTTTCGAGATATCGCCATAAACGTGGACCAGGGGTGACTCTAGAATTTGTTTGTACAATATGGGTATCAAACGAAAGGTGTTAATGAGTATTTTAAAAGGGAGTGGGCCTTAGTTCTATGGGTGGACACCTTTTCGAGATATCGCCATAAAGGTGGACCAGGGGTGACTCTAGAATTTGTTTGTACGATATGGGTATCAATTGAAAGGTGTTAATGAGAATTTTAAAAGGGAGTGGGCCTTACTTCTATGGGTGGACGCCTTTTCGAGATATCGCCATAAACGTGGATCAGGGGTGACTCTAGAATTTGTTTGTACGATACGGGTATCAAATGAAAGGTTTTAATGGGTATTTTAAAAGGGAGTGGGCCTTAGTTCTATGGGTGGACGCCTTTTCGAGATATCGCCATAAACGTGGATCAGGGGAGACTCTAGAATTTGTTTGTACGATACGCGTATCAAATGAAAGGTTTTAATGAGTATTTTAAAAGGGAGTGGGCCTTAGTTCTATGGGTGGACGCCCTTTCGAGATATCGCCATAAAGGTGGACCAGGGGTGACTCTAGAATTTATTTGTACGATATGGGTATCAAATGAAAGCTGTTAATGAGTATTTTAAAAAGGAGTTGGCCTTAGTTCTATAGGTGTACGCCTTTTCGAGATATCGTTAAAAGGTGGACCAGGGTTGACTCTAGAATGCGTTTGTACGATATGGGTATCAAACGAGAGGTGTTAATGAGTATTTTAAAAAGAAGTGGGCCTTAGTTCTATAGGTGGACGCCTTTTCGAGATATTGCCATAAAGGTGGACCAGGGGTGACTCTAGAATGCGTTTGTACAATATGGGTATCAAAGGAAAGGTGTTAATGAGTATTTTAAAAGGGAGTGGGCCTTAGTTCTATGGGTGGACGCCTTTCCGAGATATCGCCATAAACATGGATCAGGGATGACTCTAGAGTTTGTTTGTACGATACGGGTATCAAATGAAAGGTGTTAATGAGTATTTTAAAAGGGGTGGGCCTTAGTTGTATAAGTGGACGGCTTTTCGAGATATCGCCATAAACGTGGACCAGGGGTGACTCTAGAATTCGTTTGTACAATATGGGTATCAAACGAAAGTTGTTAATGAGTATTTTAAAAGGGAGTGGGCCTTAGTTCTATGGGTGGACGCGCTTTCGAGATATCGCCATAAAGGTGGACCAGGGGTGACTCTAGAATGCGTTTGTACAATATGGGTATCAAAGGAAAGGTGTTAATGAGTATTTTAAAAGGGAGTGGGCCTTAGTTCTATGGGTGGACGCCTTTTCGAGATATCGTTATAAAGGTGGACCAGGGTTGACTCTAGAATGCGTTTGTACAATATGGGTATCAAAAGAAAGGTGATAATGAGTATTTTAAAAGGGTGTGGGCCTTAGTTCTATAGGTGGACCAGGGGTGACCCTAGAATGTGTTTTTACGATATGTTTATCAAATTAAAGGAATAAACGTGGATCAGGGGTGACTCTAGAATTTTTTGTACGATACGGGTATCAAATGAAAGGTTTTAATGGGTATTTTAAAAGGGAGTGGGCCTTAATTCTATGGGTGGACGCCTTTTCGAGATATCGCCATAAACGTGGATCAGGGGAGACTCTAGAATATGTTTGTACGATACGCGTATCAAATGAAAGGTTTTAATGAGTATTTTAAAAGGGAGTGGGCCTTAGTTCTATGGGTGGACGCCCTTTCGAGATATCGCCATAAAGGTGGACCAGGGGTGACTCTAGAATTTATTTGTACGATATGGGTATCAAATGAAAGGTGTTAATGAGTATTTTAAAAAGGAGTTGGCCTTAGTTCTATAGGTGTACGCCTTTTCGAGATATCGTTAAAAGGTGGACCAGGGTTGACTCTAGAATGCGTTTGTACGATATGGGTATCAAACGAGAGGTGTTAATGAGTATTTTAAAAAGAAGTGGGCCTTAGTTCTATAGGTGGACGCCTTTTCGAGATATTGCCATAAAGGTGGACCAGGGGTGACTCTAGAATGCGTTTGTACAATATGGGTATCAAAGGAAAGGTGTTAATGAGTATTTTAAAAGGGAGTGGGCCTTAGTTCTATGGGTGGACGCCTTTTCGAGATATCGCCATAAACATGGATCAGGGATGACTCTAGAGTTTGTTTGTACGATACGGGTATCAAATGAAAGGTGTTAATGAGTATTTTAAAAGGGGTGGGCCTTAGTTGTATAAGTGGACGGCTTTTCGAGATATCGCCATAAACGTGGACCAGGGGTGACTCTAGAATTTGTTTGTACAATATGGGTATCAAACGAACGGTGTTAATGAGTATTTTAAAAGGGAGTGGGCCTTAGTTCTATGGGTGGACGCCTTTTCGAGATATCGCCATAAAGGTGGACCAGGGGTGACTCTAGAATTCGTTTGTACAATATGGGTATCAAACGAAAGTTGTTAATGAGTATTTTAAAAGGGAGTGGGCCTTAGTTCTATGGGTGGACGCGCTTTCGAGATATCGCCATAAAGGTGGACCAGGGGTGACTCTAGAATGCGTTTGTACAATATGGGTATCAAAGGAAAGGTGTTAATGAGTATTTTAAAAGGGAGTGGGCCTTAGTTCTATGGGTGGACGCCTTTTCGAGATACCGTTATAAAGGTGGACCAGGGTTGACTCTAGAATGCGTTTGTACAATATGGGTATCAAAAGAAAGGTGATAATGAGTATTTTAAAAGGGTGTGGGCGTTAGTTCTATAGGTGGACCAGGGGTGACCCTAGAATGTGTTTTTACGATATGTTTATCAAATTAAAGGAATAAAGGGTTTTAAAAGGGAGTGGTGGTAGTTGTATATGTTAAGGCGTTTTCGAGATATCGACCAAAATGTGGACCAGGGTGACCCAGAACATCATCTGTTGGGTACCGCTGATTAATTTATACTAGAATTCGCCCCAGTGGTTGAAATTCAACCACAGGAAAGGAAAGGACAGGAAAGGAAAGGAAAGGAAGGAAAATCAATGGAAGGGAAATGAAAATAAAAGCAATAGAATTTGTCATTTTAATATAATAATAGGAACATTAAATGGGTAATATAAGGAATAAGTAAGCTCAAAATAGGGAAATTTTATATTGTTCTGGCAGGAAGGTTATGATTTAATCAACCTGCTTCTCGTAAACAAAAGGTAGGAAAAGGAAAGGTAAGGAAAGGAAAAGAAAGGAAAGGAAGTAAAATCAATGGAAGGGAAATGAGAATAAAAGAAATGAAAGAAAAGAGTGTAGAGGAAAGGAAAGGAAAGGAAAGGAAAGGAAAGGAAAGGAAAGGAAAGGAAAGGAAAGGAAAGGAAAGGAAAGGAAAGAAAGGAAAGGAAAGGAAAGGAAAGGAAAGGAAAGGAAAGGAAAGAAAAGGAAAGGAAAGGAAAAGAAAGGAAGGAATATGAATGGAAGATAAATGAAAGTAAAAGAAAGGAAATTAAAAGAAAGGAACGGAAAGGAAAGGAGAGGAAAGGAAAGGAAAGGAAAGGAGAGGAAAAGAAAGGAAAGGAAAGGAAAGGAAAGGAAAGGAAAGGAAAGGAAAGGAAAGGAAAGGAAAGGAAAGGAAAAGAAAGAAAAGGAAAGGACAGGAAAGGAAAGGAAAGGAAAGGAAAGGAAAGGAAAGGAAAGGAAAGGAAAGGAAAGGAAATGAAAGGAAAGGAAAGGAAAGTAAAGCAAACGAAAGGAAAGGAAATGAAAGGAAAGGAAAGGAAAGGAAAGGAAAGGAAAAGAAAGGAAAGGAAAGGAAAGGAAAGGAAAGGAAAGGAAATGAAAGGAAAGGAAAGCAAATAAAAGAAAACAAAGGAAAGGAAAATAAAAGAATAGAATGGAAAATAAAGAAAAGCAAAGGAAAGAAAAAAATAGACTTGATGCATGATCAGCTATGTGTTTTTGTTAAATTTTTATTGTGTACAAAGCAACTCCTCGGCCACGCTCACGATTCAGCATAGTACACAAAAAGCAAGTACACACACACAGCGTGTCTATAGTATGAATAAGTGCATATGTAGTGGTGTGACTGTTATGCTAAATTTTTTATACTAAAATGATTTTTCAAATTTTTTTATATATGGATAACTGTGCAGCTCAAAATTTCCTATCAATATACCTTAGAATTATAGTTTAGCAGAAAACGGTTCCACATTTTTTCATTTTGTCTATTTATATATAAGATATGTAATACCCCGAATAGTATTCCTGCCAAGATACCAAGGGCTTTTGATTTCGCCCTGCAGAAATGTTTCCTTTTCTTCTACTTAATATGGTAGGTGTCACACCTATTTTACAAAGTTTTTTTCTAAAGTTATATTTTACGTCAATAAACCAATCCAACTACCATGTTTCATCCCTTTTTTCGTATTAGGTATAGAATTATGGCATTTTTTTCATTGTTCGTAATTTTCGATATCGAAAAAGTGGGCGTGGTCATAGTCGGATTTCGGCCATTTTTTTACCAATACAAAGTTAGTTCAAATAAATACGTGAACTGAGTTTAGTAAAGATATATCGATTTTTGCTCAAGTTATCGTGTGAACAGCTGAGCGGAAGGATAGACGGTCGACTGTGTATAAAAACTGGGCGTGGCTTCAACCGAGTTCGCCCTTTTTTACAGAAAACAGTTATCGTCCTAGAATCTAAGCCCAAATTTCACAAGGATTGGTAATTTTTTGTTCGACTTATGGAATTAAAAGTATCCTAGACAAATGAAATGAAGAAGGGCGGAGCCACGCCCATTTTGAAATTTTCTTTTATTTTTGTATTTTGTTGCACCACATCATTACTGGAGTTGAATGTTGACATAATTTACTTATATACTGTAAAGGTATTAAATTTTTTGTTAAAATTTGACTTAAAAAAAAATTTTTTTAAAGTGGGCGTGGGCGTTCTCCGATTTTGCTAATTTTTATTAAGCATACATATAGTAATAGTAGTAACGTTCCTGCCAAATTTATTTTCGATATCGAAAAAGTGGGCGTGGTTATGGTCCGATATTGTTCATTTTAAATATCGATCTGAGATGAGTGCCCAGGAACCTACATACAAAATTTCATCAAGTTACCTCAAAATTTACTCAAGTTATCGTGTTAACGGGCGGACGGACGGACGGACGGACGGACATGGCTCAATCAAATTTTTTTTCGATACTGAAGATTTTGATATATGACTGTCTATATCTATCTCGATTCCTTTATACCTGTACAACCAACCTTTATCCAATCAAAGTTAATAAAGCCTGTGAGCTCTGCTCAATTGAGTATAAAAATTGGCCCATAATAGGCTAACTATATGTTTTCGAGGTCGCTGTCTTTTTCATGGATACATACAAATGGTAATATTTAAAAGTGTAGCAACTAGCTCCTAGCCCCTTTGCTATCTTTCTTCAGCTATCAATTCGTTTTATTTGAATATTGTTATACCTTTCATGAACATTAAATGGTATATTAACTTTGGTCCGATGTTTGTAACGTTGAGAAATATAGAAGATAGACTCACCATTAAGTATAAGGAATTGATCAGCGGGTCCGTCTGTCCGTCTGTAGCCCCTCAAATTTTGAGATATCTCAAGGAAATTTGGCACAAGGATGTATTTTTGTATTATATTAGACATTTGTCGGACCCGGCAGGATCGGACCACTATAACATATATCTCCCATACAACCGATCGTTCAGATAAGACGATTTTGGCCATTCCTGCCGCAATTTAGAAAGTGTAAACGTGAAACTCGGTGATATATATTCTAATATCTCACAGAAGATATCCTGAAAAAATCACTTCGATAGGAGCTATATATAGTATATATCCCATACAACCGATCGTTCAGATAGAAAAATTTTATGGCCATTTCTCCCTTAGTTTCCAATATAAAAAAGTGAAACTTGGTGATATATATCATAATATATCATAGAAGATTTCCTGTAAAAATAATTTCTATCGGAGCTATATATAACATATATCCCATACAACCGATCGGTCAGATAAGGGGGTTTTTTGCCATTTCTTATTTTGTATTTATCTTAAAAATCGTTTAGGTATGTATGTACATCTGTTCACTATATATTTCTTATCTTATACATCCGATTATTTGGAGATTACGAACGGGATAAGATTATTATTCAGCCCCATTCATGAAAGGTATGAAGTCTTCAGCATAGCCGAAGACAGTCCCGTTCTTACTTTTTTTTTAAATATGACAATTTTGTTAAATTTTAACGCATTTTTTGTCAGTTTTTTTTTAAATCACCCCTGAAATATTTTCGTAGCGCTCTTAGTTATGAGTCCGATATTCCATATCACATACGCTTGGGAAATATCGACCAAATTGTAGACCCAGGGTGACATTTTTTGGAACGATTTTCCTTCATCCTTTGTCAAATAAGGGAAAATCACCATGTAGGAAAATGAACTTAGGGTAACCCTGGAATGTGTTTGTATGACATGGGTATCAAGTGAAAGGTATTAAAGAGTATTTTTAAAAGGTCCCTAGTTTTATGGGTGGACACCTTTTCGAGATATCGCCATAAAGGTGGACCAGGGGTGACTCTAGAATGTGCTTGTAGCGTATGTGTATCAAATGAAAGTTGTTAATTAGTATTTTAAAAGGTAGTGGGCGTTAGTTCTATAGGTGGACGCCTTTTCGAGATATCGCCATAAAGGGGGACCAGGGGCGACTCTATAATGTGTTTGTACGATATGGGTATCAAATCAAATTAAAGGCATTCATGGTGGTTTTAAAAGGGATGGCCCTTAGTCGTATATATGAAGGCGTTTTCGAGATATCGACCAAAATGTGGACAAGGGTGACCCAGAATATCATCTGTCGAGTACCGCTGATTTATTTATATATATGTAATTCCACGGACATATTCTTAATACGGTACGTGCCACACCCATTTTATAAAGTTTTTTCTAAAGCTATATTTTGCATCAAAAAACCAATCTATGGTGATTCATCCCTTTTTTCGTATTTAATATAGAATTATGGCATTTTTTTTCATTTTTCGAAATTTTCGATGTTGAAAAAGTGGTCGTGGTCATAGTCGGATTTCGCCCATTTTCAATACCAAGATAAAGTGAGTTCAGATAAGTATATGAACCAAGTTTAGGAAAGATATATCGATTTTTGCTCAAGTTATCGTGTTAACGGCCGAGCGCAAGGACAGACGGTCGACTGTGTATAAAACTGGGCGTAGCTTCAACCGATTCCGCCCATTTTCACAGAAAACACTTATCGTCATAGAGTCTATGCCCCTACCAAATTTCACAAGAATTGGTAAATTTTTGTTCGACTTATGGCATTAAAAATATCCTAGACAAATTAAATGAAAAAGGGCGGAGCCACGCCCATTTTGAAATTTTCTTTTATTTTTGTGTTTTGATACACCACATCATTACTAGAGTTGAATGTTGACATAATTTACTTATATACTGTAAAGATATTAAATTTTTTGTTAAAGTTTGACTTATAAATTTTTTTGTAAAAAGTGGGCGTGTTCTTCATCCGATTTTGCTAATTTTTATTCAGAACACATATAGTAATGCAGTAACCTCAAAATTTACTCAAGTTGTCGTGTTCACGGACAGACGGACGGACGGACATGGGCTAAATGAATTTCTTTTTTCGCCCAGATCATTTTGATATACAGAAGTCTATATCTATCTCGATTAGTTTATGCCGTTCCGGGGAACCGTTATGGAAAAAAAAACTAATATACTCTGTGAGCTCTGCTCAGTTGAGTATAAAAACAGTAACATTACGTGAAATCGGGTCAACGACTTTGGGAATGGACTCTTGGGGTTAATTCTAAGTTTTTAAACTTTTAATTCGTTAATAATTCCGATATTGTATTGTTTTAATAATTTTTGGAGTTTTCTAGATAAAAAGTGAATAACGCATGTCAACGGCACGCTGAATTTCTAGAGCTATCACTGTTGGTGATCGAAAACCGATGGATTTAAAAATAACTGCTCCTGGAGCAGTGTACCGTGCCCGATGGATGGCAGAAATAATATACTCTTTGAAGATCTACCTTTACCGGGGTTAATTTCTCTTAATGGAGAACGAGTTGTTTGCTTTGCAAATTTTAATTTTTTTCACTACCTCCATACGCTCCAGAAAACGACATCCGGCTCTTACAAGCGATCTACAATTATGGAGATATGTGAATGCAGGAGCTACATCGGAAGCTTTAAAGACATTCCTTGGCCATACTTGGTACCTTAATGAGCTCACAATTGGTTTACCTTTTCTTGGTTCGCGTTTGAGTATCGCCCTGAAAAAAAGTATGGTACGGGCGTTAGAGAAGAAAAGCCAAGAAAGGAAGGGCTATCGTAGCACCGTGGCTCGAGAAGATATCCGTGAATTAAAATGGAGGATAACCTCGAGGACCCTCAAATTCTTTACTCTGACCGGAATATCGACGGATTTTTGAAAGAAAAATCCTCTGGAACGAGCGCGAGATAAAGGTTATCTTTTGGGCTTGGAAAAAGTGGAAAATTTCAGAGTGACAAATGATGTGGCAGAACGTTTTTTAAATCTGTCAGAGAATCTGAACGGGACACTTACAGCAACCGAAGAAGGATATCAGAATCTCTTTGCAAATGTTGATTTCAATAGAATAGTCTTTCCCAGTTGCAAAAAGGGGAAAATGGTTGAACCTCTAAAAAAATTGAAGTGATTAATTTTGGAATTTCTTTATTTGTAATAAACTTGAGCGATTTAAGCTATAGTTAGCGCGGGCGGAGAAATTTTTGATTTTTTTTAAATGGAAACTTTGATGAATATTGTACATTTAATTATCAAAAGTTAAAAAATAAAGTTAAAAAAATATCGGAATTATTAACGAATTAAAAGTTTAAAAACTTAGATATAACCTCAAGAGTCCATTTCCAAAGCCATTGATCCTATTACACGTAAAATTTTTTTTTTCGTATAAGGACCATTTAAGTGTTTTGCTCATATCTCGAAGCGAGTTTATTCAAATTCAGCCGGCTTTTTTGTATCTCAAAGCCCTTCACCTTTCCTACATTATGCAGTATGACATGTTGGAAAACAACATTTTTAAACTGTTTTATTTTAGCATTCAAAGTGATAGTTTCCTATTTTTTGTACACTTTTTGTAAATTTTTCGTGATTTTTGCAAGATATATTGATTGTAGAGAAAAATCAATACCAGCATCGTGTTCAGCGACCTCGAAAACATATAGCTAGCCTATTATCGGATAAATTTTTTATCATCAACTATCCCCTTGCCTTCTCTTGAAGGAAGCTCTAAAATGGCGCGGTCAAAATTCGTAAAAAACGGACAATCGCATTGGGCCAATTTTCGAGATTCGCCGCCAAACTCTGGGAAATGATTTCTGAGACCTATTCGAAGGTTTTTAGCATTCAGCATCAAAAATATAAAGTCTAAAAAATACCTATTAAATTAATCTAATTAAAACACATGTACATTTATGGATGAACATTTACACACTTGTTTATTAGTAAAGATATTTCTAGCTCAAGACTCAGGCACAACTTTGGTTAAATAACTAAATAAATGAATATTAACAAAGTAACTTTAAACAAAACCTCACTATAGCAGGCACCTTGTCGTTAGTGGGAGGGATTAGCAAATCTCCACAGCGCCCTACTATGGGGTGAGTGGTTTAGGGCCTGCATCTATGCCGTTTCGCTTCATAGGATGGCGGCGGGTTGTCGGTGACCGAGAACTGTCAACTCCCTAATCCAGGGTGTTATGCAGACCATGCCTATTGGACGATTTTCAGCCAGGGGATACATTCTGCTGTATTCGAACGAAGTTTTCCCGATACCGGGCCGGCTCGGGAAGTAATGATGGCCGTACCACAGAAAGTAGCGCTGCTGTGGCGGACGCTTAAATAAGCCTCCAACATAGTAAAGTGGCATCGAGCGAGCTCCTCCTGACTCTTGAAGAGGGTTCGTTTGATGTGGCGCTGATACAGGAGCCATGGATCTTTTATGCAGGAAAGGTTTCTGGACTCAGCGCTCGCGGATTCAGCGTTTATTACGCAAATGCGCAGAGCAGGGTTAGAGCTGCAGTCATGGTAAGGAAACACCAATAATCGTGCACTGTATTTAATTTCAGCACCGAAGACCTAGCGGTAGTCGCAATAGAGGGAAAGAAAGAACCATCCCTTATCATGGTATCCTGCTATATGGCCCATGAGTGGAAGCCCCACCAGAGGAATTCAAAAGGCTGGTGGATCAGGAAAGGTGCAGAGGACGGCTTGTCATAGGCGCGGATACAAATGCGCATCACAGGGTATGGGGAGAGGACGATATTAATGATAGAGGTGAGTACATTTTTTATTTAGAATGATCCAACGAAAAAGCGCCACTGAGTCCTATCTAAAGGAGATGCAGTCCAGGGACTGACAAACAAAACGACGAAGAATGGTTACACAGTAGTGAAGAGTCCCTTGAGACACTACTTAACACACACTCCCCATCAGGAGATGATGCGAAAGAGTTATGTAACCACGTCTACAGTCCTAATACGGAGCGAGAACTACCAGGTTGGTGACAAATACCAAAATTGAATGGACAATAAAAAGAATATATATAGAATATCCAAGAATAAAACTGAACCACGTCCGGCAATCTTGGAGAAGGGCTCGAGTAGTCTTCATATCGAAACGGGAAAAGCCAGTCATCTGCACCCGAAAGACTCCAGGTGTTTACGGAGTAAGAGAAAGAATATTGTTTTCAAGCAAGCGAAATTTCACGTTATTATTTATTAATTTACAATATAATTAATATCGCAACAGGCTTTAAAAATTTTAATCTGTCTTCCCTCTCTTCTCTCCTTTTATCAAGGGACGATGACAATTACCAACTCTTGCCCGAATATGACATTCGTTCAAAGTTGCCTGAGAGAAGATAGATTTTTAGGGTTTACAAGCCTGCATTAAAGAAGTACAAGGTTTAATATAACAAATGAATTCAACTAATATCATGTTCATATTAAGTGTTAATTATGGCGGTAACATTTCCCGAAAACGACGTCCGGCTCTTACAAACGATCTACAATTATGGAGATAATGTGAATGAAGGAGTATCCGATGTAGCCTTAAAGACATTCCTTGGCCATAATTGGTACCTGAATAGGCTCACAATTAGTTTATCTTTTTTTGATTCGCGTTTGAGTATCGCCCTGAAAAAAAGTATGGCACGGGCGTTAGAGAAGAAAAGTCAAGAAACGAGAGGTTATCGCATCACCGTGGCTCGAGAATATATCCGTGAATTAAAATGGAGGATAACCTCGAGGACCCTCAAATTCTTTACTCTGACCGGAATATCGACGGATTTTTTAAAGAAAAATCCTCTGCAACGAGGGCGAGATAAAGGTTACCTTTTGGGATTGGAAAAAGTGAAAAATTTCAGAGTGACAAATGATGTGGCAGAACGTTTCGTAAATCTGTCAAGAATCTGAACGGGGACTTTCAGCAACCGAAGAAGGATATCAGAATCTCATTACAAACGTTGATTTCAATAGAAAAGTGTTTCCCTGTTGCAAAAAGGGAAAAATGGTTGACACTCTGAAAAACTTGAAGTGATAAATTTTGGAATTTCTTTATTTGTATTAAACTTGAGCGATTTAAACTATTGTTACTGTTGACGGAGAAATTTTTGATTTTTAAAAAAATGGAAACTTTGATGAATATCGTACATTTAATTTTCAAAAGTTAAAAAATAAATCATATGTATGTAATTAGCAAGACTGGCTCAATGTCTTTTTTTTGTTGTTATTGATAATTAAAGAGAAATTGCAAAGTTCACAAACGGCGATTGTTACTAGGACATATTTCTGAATTTCAATTCTTCATCAGCTAGCTTCTCGGGAGCTGACTATTGAACTCGAATCTCCAACATTCATACCAGTGTAAATGCATATCCCTTTAACCACTCAGACATATGAAGGCCCCGATGTTCGCCTTGCAATTGGTGCAAGTGTTGCCTTTGTTGTAATTCATTTTATTCACCATGTGTAGGTAGATATATTTCTATATTCTGTTTAACCTAATGGTGTTGAATTTTTAGGCGCGCTTAAAAGCTTAGTAACATTAGATTGGATTTTTACAGTATCCACTGTTACCTTATCAATGTAATCAAATGTATGTGATCAGCGAGACTGGCTCAAATTGCATTATGCAATGGTTTTTTGTTATTGATAATTAGAGAGAAATTGCAAAGTTCACAAATGGCGATTGTTACTATGACATGTTTTGAATTTCACTTCTTCATCAGCTAGCTTCTCGGGAGCTGAGAATTGAACTCGAATCTCCAATATTCATACCAGTGTAAATGTATATGACTTTATCCTTTAACCACTCAAACTTATGAATGCCCAGCTATTCACCTTGCAATTGGTCTCTAAGTGTTGCCTTTGTTGTAATTCATTTTATTCACCATGTGTAGGTAGATATAATCCTATATTCTGTTTAACCTAATGGTGTTGAATTTTTAGGCAGGCTTAAAAGCTTAGTAACATTAGATTGGATTTTTACAGTATCCACTGTTACCTTATCAATGTAATCATATGTATATAATTAGCGAGACTGGCTCAAATTGCTTTATAAAATGGTTTTTGTTATTGATAATTAGAGAGAAATTGCAAAGTTCACAAATGGCGATTGTTACTAGGACATGTTTCTGAATTTCACTTCTTCATCAGCTGGCTGCTCGGGAGCTGAGTATTGAACTCGAAACTTCAACATACATACCCGTGTAAATGCAGATGAATTTAACCACTCAGCCATATGAATATCCCGCTGTTCGCCTTGCAATTGGTCACTAAGTGTTGCCTTTGTTGTAATTCATTTTATTCATCACTAGCCTTTACCCGCGGCCCCGTCCGCAAGGAGAATATAAAATATATGGGTTATTCACGTTAGCCTGGTTATCAAGGTATCTGTTTAAAAATTATTTTCGTCAATGTATTTTATTTTTGTAATAGAGTAAAAAAAAAGACTAATGAGCTGATAAACTGAAAGACATGCTTACTTGAATAGTACAATACAGTTTTTGCGAATTAAAAAAATGCATTTTGTTTTAAGTTAAATTAATTGATATGACAGGGGTCAAGGAATTACTGTTCATAGAACAAATGACTGAAACTGTTAGCTAAACCAAAGAGAATTTTTTATATGAAAATAGTGTTGCTTTCTCGGGTATTTAGTTGGTTAAAATATTATAAAAAGTATAATTATGGATATTACAGTTCGTTACAGGATTCATTTAAAAAAATCAAAAATATACATAGAACGAAAAAGTTATGTTAGATATTAAAGATAAAACATACCGAATTTTATTTACGAATAACTTGCAGCGAATCCATGGCCATAAAAGCTCATAATTTAAAAATGCATGTGTGCTGAACTACCGGTTTCGAAGAGTCCTTAAATGAGGTCGGAAGGGTCTCAAAATAGGCCACAAATGATCCCGAAATAGTACCGAAATAACCCTCACGGGATCCCGGACGGATCGCGAATACTATCCGAAAATGTTGCCGGAAGGGTTCCAAAATTATTCCGAAGTAGTCCCGAGAAATTTCCGAAATGACCCTGACGGAATACAGGACGTATTCCGAAAACCATCCAGAAATGATGCCGGAATGGTCCCCAATTGACTCCGAAAAGTCCCGCAATTACCCTGACGGGGTCCCGAAAACCATACACTAATGATCACGGAAGGGTCCCGAAAAGATCCGAAATAGTCCCGAAAAAAGTTCTGAAGAACAAATGACTGAAACTGTTAGCTAAACCAAAGAGAATTTTTTATATGAAAATAGTGTTGCTTTCTCGGGTATTTAGTTGGTTAAAATATTATAAAAAGTATAATTATGGATATTACAGTTCGTTACAGGATTCATTTAAAAAAATCAAAAATATACATAGAACGAAAAAGTTATGTTAGATATTAAAGATAAAACATACCGAATTTTATTTACGAATAACTTGCAGCGAATCCATGGCCATAAAAGCTCATAATTTAAAAATGCATGTGTGCTGAACTACCGGGTTTCGAAGAGTCCTTAAAATGAGGTCGGAAGGGGTCTCAAAATAGGCCACAAATGATCCCGAAATAGTACCGAAATAACCCTCACGGGATCCCGGACGGATCGCGAATACTATCCGAAAATGTTGCCGGAAGGGTTCCAAAATTATTCCGAAGTAAGTCCCCGAGAAATTTCCGAAATGACCCTGACGGAATACAGGACGTATTCCGAAAACCATCCAGAAATGATGCCGGAATGGTCCCCAATTGACTCCGAAAAGTCCCGCAATTACCCTGACGGGGTCCCCGAAAACCATACACTAATGATCACGGAAGGGTCCCGAAAAGATCCGAAATAGTCCCGAAAAAAGTTCTGAAGTGACCCTGACGGGATCCCAGACTGATTTCGAAAACCATCCAGATATGATGCCGGAAGAACCCCACATGATCCCGAAAGCCACCCAGAAATGATACAGGAAGGATTCTGAAACGATCTCATAAGGGTTCCCAAATGATCTTGAAATAGTACAGAAAAGGTCACGAAATGACCCCGACGGGATTCCGTAAACCGTCCAGAAAGGATCCCTGAAGGCTCCCTAAATTACCCGCAATACTCCCCAAAAATCCCGAAATAACCACGACGGGATCCCGGACGGATCCCGAAAACTATCCAGAAATGATGCCGTAATGGTCCCAAAATGATCCCGAAATAAACCTGACGGGATCCCGGACGGATCCCGAAAGCTATCCAGAAATGATGCCGGAAGGGTCCCCAAATTATCCCGGAATAGTCCCGAAATAACCCTGACACGATCCCGAAAGCCATCCAGAAATTATACAGGAAGGATCCCCAAATGATCCCGGAATAGTGCCAGAAATATTCCGAAAGGACCCTAACGGGATCCCGGACGGATGCTTTGGGTCCCCAAATGATCTTGAAATAGTGCAGAAAAAGTCACGAAATGACCCCGTCGGGATCCCGAAAACCATCCAGAAATCATCCCGAAAAGATCCCCAAATTATCCCGAAATAATCCTGGAGGAATCCCAGAAATCATCCAGATATGATACTTAAAGAATCCCCAAATGATCCCGAAATGACCCTGACGGGATCCCAGGTTTGATCCCGAAAGCCATGCAGAACTGATGCCGGCATACTTTCCAAATGAGCCCAAAATAATCCAGAAAAAGTCACGAAATAAACCCGACGGTATTCCGAAAAACGTCCAGAAAGGATCCCTGAAGGGTCCCCAAATTATCCCGAGAAAGTTCCAAAAAAGTCCCGAAATAACCGCCACGGGATCCCGGACGGATCCCGAAAGCTAACCAGAAATTATCCCGTAGGGGTCCCAAATGATCCCGAAATATTCCCGAAAAATTCCCCAAATTACCCTGACGGGTACCCGGACAGATCCGAAAATCATCCAGAAAAATAACCCCGGCGGGATCCCGAAAACCATCCAGAAATGATCCCCAAATGACCCCGGAACCGCGAAAATGTCCCGAAAAAACCCCGACGTGATCCCGGACGGATCCCGGAAACTATCCAGAAATGATGCCGGTATGGTCCCAAAATGAACCCGCAATAGTTCCGAAAAGTCCCGAATAAACCGCGAAGGGATCCCAGACGGATACCGAAAGCTATCCAGAAATTACCCCGTAACGGTCCCAAAATGATCCCGAAATAGTCCCGAAAAAGTCCCCAAACTACCCTGATGGGTACCCGGACGGATCCCTAAAATCGTCCAGATTTTTTTCCAGTAAGAGTTCCCAAATGATCCCGAAATAGTACCGAAATAACCCTCAAGGGATCCTGGAGGGATCCCGAGAGCTATCCAGAAATGATGCCGGAAGGGTCCCCAAATTATCCCGGAATAGTCCCGAAACTACCCTAACGTGATCCCGAAAACCCTGCAGAAATGACCCCGAACTGAGCGAAAAAGTCCCGAAATTACCCTGACGGGATACCGGAAGGAGGGCAAAAATCATCCAGAAATGATGCCGGAAGAGTCCCAAAATCATCCCGAAATAGTCCCGAAAAAGTCCCGAAACTACTCTAAAGGGATCCCGAAAGCCATCCAGAAATGATCCCGGAAGGATCCCCAAATGATCCCGAAATAGTCCAGAAAAAGTCCCGAAATTACCCCGACGGGATGCCCCCAAAACTGCCCAGAAATGATCCCGAAAGCGTCTCAAAAATATACTGAAATAGTCCCGAAAAAGTCCCGATATGACCCCGACGGGATCCCGGACGGATCCCGAAGCCCATACAGAAATGATTCCATTAGTGTCCCCAAATGATTCCGAAATAGTCCCGATATGATCCCGGAAGGATCCCCAACTCACTGCTCACCTTTTATGCCCTCGACTTATTTGACCCATTGAGTTTGTAATATTGGTGAAGGTCAGTATACGTAAAGTTATAATGTGTAAAAATTGTTAAAAAAGTAATTATTCGAAGGGGTCGTGGGACCCCCGCCCCCCTTTTCATGTTCGAAAAAAATTTCGTCAGTAGACTATTGTCTGTGTCCCCAAATTTTATCAAAATCCGTGCAGCCGTTCTGGCGTGATTCAGTCACAAAGGCCAAAAAATATAATAATTAAATTATAGAAAAGTTTGAGCAGTCGAGGAGCGCGGACGTCTTTTTTTCGCTCTGCTCTTTTTTCGGGTTTTTTTACGAATTTTTCAATGTGTTTTTGAGTTTTAATATGTAAAAGTACCTATTTATCGGTTTTCTTACATCGAAAAGCCATATTCATTTTACAGTATTGATATTGACTATAAATTTGTGGATTTTACTTTTAATAAACATTAATAAATAATATATATTTGTGTGATGCCGTGTGTGTGCGGGCATAAAGTTGACCGCGGTAAACCAAAAATATATTGTGATCAATGCAAAGAGTATTTCTATTTGGAGTGCGTTGACTTATCTTCCGATGATGCGGATTTTCTCTTAAATTGCTAATAGACAATTCTTTTGCAAGTCTTGTTTGTCTGAACGTCTTAAATCAATTCGTTCGCCTCCATTCTTTTCCGCTACCAACAACAATGCATCGAAAAGCCATTCTATTGAGTGTGACAACAACTGCAAAATACATTCCGCTATTTTTTCATTAAAGAAATTACTGCTCTTAGGGAAGAGAATGCTCGTATTCTTTCGATTTTGAGTACAGTATGTGATGACTATAAACTCTTGCTAAAAATTCTAATGACATGCATAGTGAGCTTTGTGCCATGCGCGCTCTACTTTCTGATAAAAACAATGCACTATCTAAGCTTACTTCAGATATAAATAAGCCACGCTGTTGTGATATCACGAACGCTCATCACCAATTTTCGGCTGCCAACAACGATGCTGACAGTTTAGTCTCTTTTCTGCCTTCTCCTTCTTGTGCGAATGCTGCTACGGCCAATGCTACGTCTATTGGTACGTATAATTGTTATAATGCAAATGATCTCAATGCCAATGCGACTAGTTCGAAGTCATTATTAGCTGCCGTTTCAACACCTCCCGCTACTGCGAATGCTGGCTCTGCTAGCAACAAATATGCCAAAATATCGTTAAATAGTGATACTTGCTCTCCTACTGCTGCACTTGCTGGCAGTGTAAATAATAATAAACAAGCCAAAAAAAGTTATGCCAGTATTACTGCCACTCAGCATACCCTACAGCCTGTTGTTTCACCTGTGCGATCTGATTTGGAATCATCAAATAAAGGTGGCATGCCTGATTTGAATACTGCTTCTAAAACCTCACGTAAGAAACTAAGCCCACCCCTATTCATCGGCTCTAATACCAATAGTGAGCTAAGTGTAGTTTCTAGAATGAAATGGCTACACTTATCATCGTTTTCTTCTAATGTTTCTACTGCCGACATCTTATCGTGCGTGTCCACACAAGCTAGTATTGATAAAAAATACCTGGCTTGCTTCTGTTTGGTAAAAAAGATACCCAAGTCTCAGATCTGCGGAAAATCAACTTTAAATTAGGTGTATCTGAGGGTTTATACGATAAAGTTTTAAATCCATGTATCTGGCCAGTGAATGTTAAGATTCGCCCTTTTGTAAATATCGCCGCGTCTCAGCCAGTTCATACTTAAATGCTGACAATAAGTTGGTTGCGAAGAATATCCAAATCTACTTCCAGAATGTCTCTGGCATCAGGACAAAATCTAAAGAAATTTTTAATTTGAGTGCTCACTTGAATATGATATTTTTGTACTTGAGACTTGGCTGAACTCCGACTTTTACGATAATGAATACTTTGATTCCAATCTTTATAATGTCTTCCGCAAGGATCGAGACTCTAAAAGAACTGGTCTGTTAAGAGGTGGCGGCATTTTGATTGCTGTCAGTAGGAGGTATCGAGCCTCCGTTATTCCATTGGATAATGGGGATTCTCTTCTTGATCAGCTTTGTATCAGTGTACGTGGTGCGTCTGATCTCATAATCTGTGCTTCCTACATACCGCCTGCAAGCGCTGACGCCATCTATAAAATACACGTGGACAACATTGTAGGCTTAGTTTCTAAGAATTCTAATTGTAATTTCTGCATTCTGGGTGATTTCAATTTAAGTAATTTAGAGTGGATTTCCTGTGATAACAACTTTACATTCTTTCCAAAAACTGTTATTAGTTTTCCAGAGTCTTACGTAGTCGACAACATGGCAAGCTTAGATCTTTCTCAGGTCAACAATTTTTCCAATAGTCTTTCTAGATATCTTGATCTTATGATAATATAAATTTTTCTATAACCGAATGTTTGGATCCTATTTCTAAGACAACCATTCATCATATTCCTCTTATTATACTTATTGAGTTCTATAATTTTAGAGAAGTTTCGCTTAAAAGTGTTTATTCAAGTTTCAATTTCAAACGTGGAAACTTGCATAATGTTAATTTGGATATAGCTGCCTTAGATTGGGACTCCTTACTTGCTAATATCAATGCTGAGGAATGCTTTGAAGTATTTAGAAATATAATTCAAACATTCTGTTCAAAACATGTTACAGTTTTTTGGGAAGAAATGCCATAGGATACCATGGTATACATCGAAATTAAAGAGGTTAAAGAATCTAAGAAACAAATTTTACAAAAAGTACAAGTCCTATAACTCTGTTTCTCATAAAGAAAAATTTCACCGCTATCGCAAAGAGTTTAAATCCCTAAATAAGGACTTATACCGAGATTATGTTCATAATTTTGAATCTGACATCAAGCAAAATCCAAAGTCTTTTTGGCGTTTTGTTAAATTCAAAAGAATGTGTTCTAGCATACCATCGGATGTGTTCTACAATGGAACCAGTGCATCCTCCCCGCAAGAGGCTGCTAATTTTTTTGCTGACTTTTTCAGCTCTAATTTCGAGTCGTCGTCTCAGCCGTTCGATGACAACTATTTCCCAGATACCAATTTACCAATTAATTTTGGATCACTTTTCCTATCGCTTGATGATGTGCTCGATGGTATTCTGCATATTAAGTCGTCTACGAGTTCGGATGTTTATGGTTTCTCATCTTACCTTTTCAAAAACTGCACTGCTGTTGCATATCCTCTTATGTCAATTTTTAATAAATCACTTCATTCGGGTGTTTTATTGATGCCTGGAAATTTACCTGTTGTTGTTGTTGTTGTTGTAGCGATTAGGTTACTCCTCGAAGGCTTTGGGGAGTGTTATCGATGTGATGGTCCTTTGTCGGATACAGATCCGATACGCTCCGGTAACACAGCACCATTAAGGTGCTGACCCGACCATCTCGGGAACGATTTATATGGCCACCTTGAACCTTCAGGCCATCCCTCCTTCCCCACCCCCAAGTTCCATGAGGAGCTTGGGGTCGCCAGAGCCTCGTCTGTTAGTGCAACGGGATTCGCCGCTCGAAGGTGAGGTTGACAATTGGGTTGGAGAAGCTATATGTTGCGCTACACAACCCCTTGAATCCCTGGAAATTTACCTCTATCATGCCTGTTTTCAAAAAAGGTAATAAAAATGATATTGCCAACTACAGGCCAATTTCATAATTGTCAACCGTATCTAAATTGTTTGAATATATTATCAAGCAAAAGATGTTTTTTTCCATCAAGAGATATATTTCTATCAACCAACATGGCTTCATGTCTGGTCGATCCACGGTTACCAACCTTGCCGTGTTTTCTGAATTCTGTACATCTGCTTTTAATTATCACCTGCAAATTGACACTATTTATACTGACTTTTCCAAGGCCTTTGACAATGTGAGTCACACACTTTTAGTTGAAAAGTTGGCGAATCTGGGCTTTCACTCAACTTTTCTATCTTGGATAAAATCGTACTTTTCTTCTCGGCACTGCATTGTAGTTGTTGACAATTTATCATCTTATAACTTTATTGCCTCCTCTGGTGTGCCTCAAGGTAGTGTTCTGGGACCCTTAATCTTTATCATTTTTATTAATGATATTTGTGAGTGTTTTACTTTCTCCAATTTTCTGCTATACGCTGACGATATTAAAATTTATTCCTCTGTTCGTTCTCTGTCTGATTCATCTAGAATTCAGAATGATTTAAACAACGTTGTTTTGTGGTGTGAAAAAAATCGACTTCTTCTTAATGTTAGTAAATGTTTCCATGTGTCGTTTGCGAAGTCTCGTTCCTCTAATCCCACCTCCTATTCCATTGGCAACTCTAATCTATCCACCCTGAATGAAATATCCGACCTGGGTGTTATTTGCGATGCTAAGTTTTCATTCTTGAGCCATATCAATAGCACTATAGCAAAATCGTATGCTATGCTTGCTTTCATTCGTCGGTTTAGTTCGGACTTTAGTGATCCGTATACACCGAAGCTCTTATACACGTCATTTTGTTCGCTCCAAACTTGAATATAGGGTCTTCATTTGGAAACCATATTTTGATTGTCATATCAAACGACTTAAACGTGTCCAAAAGGTGTTTTTGCACTATGCTCTACGCTCATTAAATTTTATAGACCCACTTCCACCATATATTCCAAGATGCAAATTAATCAACCTGAAATCGTTAAACTCCAGAAGAACTATTCTCTCCCTCTCTACAGTGTTCGACATTATAAATGGTATAATAGATTACCCTCTTTTACATGAACGTATATTATTCCATGTCAAGCAGCGTTGTCTCGTCATGTATGACTACAAATAAATAAATAAATAAATAAAAAATAACTGTTCCTATGGGGCGGGGACCTCCCCCCTTTTGAAAAATATATAGCTAGTAGATCCTTCTAGGCTATTGGCTATATGTGTGCTAAATTTCATCCAAATCCGTCCACCCGTTCTTGCGTGATTGAGTCACAAAGACAAACGTCAGGACAAACATCCAAACATTAAAACATCAAAACTTTCCCATTTATAATATATACTAGCCTTTACCCGCGGCCCCGCCCGCAAGGAGGAAATGAAATATATGGGCTATTCACGTTAGCCTGCTTATCAAGTTATCTGTTTAAAAAAATTGTCTCTCTAAAGCATTTTATTTTTGTAATTGAGTAAAAAAAGAACTAAATGAGCTGATAACCTGATAGGATCCCCAAATGATCCCGAAGTTATCCAGAAAAAGCCACGAACTGACCCCGACGCTATCGCGGCTCCCGAAACCCATCCAGAAATGCCCCGGAAGGGTCTCCAAAAATTCGCGGGATAGTCCCAAAAAAAACCTGAAATGAAAACGACACGATTGTAGATGTATCCAGAGAACCACACAGAAACTATCCCGAAAAAGTAAAAAAAAAAAAATCCCGAAATGACTCCTACGGCATCCCGGACGGATCCAGAAAGGATCTCGGAAGGGTCCTCAAATTATCCCAAAATGGTCCCGAAATGACCCTGACGGATCCGGCAAACCACCAACAAATGATGCCGGAAGTGGCCCCAAATGATCCCGAAATAATACAGAAAAAGTGACAAAATTACCCCTAAAGGGTCCCAAAATGATCCCGAAATAGGCCCGAAAAAGTCCCGAAATTACCCTGATGGGTTTCCGTGCAGATCCCGAAATCCATCCAGAAATGATGCTCGAAGGATCCCCAAATGATTCTGTATTAGTCCCGAAAAAATCCCGAAATGACCCCGACGGGATTCCGGACGGATCCCGAAAACCATCCAGAAATGATCCGGAAATAACCCTTACGGAATCTCGAATGACCCTGATGGGATCCCGGACTAATCCTGAAAAACATCCTTAAATGATCCCGAGAAGTCCCGAAATGACCCTGACGGGATACCGTACGGATCCCGAAAACCATACAGAAATGATGTCGGAAAATACCCAAATGATCCCGAAATAGTCCCGAAAAAGTTCCGAAATGACACCGACGGGATCCCGGACGGATCCCGAAAACCATCCAGAAATGATGCCGAAAGGGTCCCCAAATAATCCCGTATCAGTCGAGAAAAAGTCCCGAAATGACCCCGACGGGATCCCGGACGGATCGCGAAAACCATCTAAATATGATGCCGGAAGGTACCCCAAATGATCTCGAAATAGTCCCGTAATGACCCCGACGAGATCCCGGACGGATCCCGAAAACTATCCAGAAATGATGCCGAAAAGGTCCCCAAATGATCACCTAATAGTCCAGAAAATACCCTGATGGGATCCCAGTCGGATCCCCAAAACCATGCAGAAATGATGCCGAAAGGGTCCCCAAATGATCCCGTATCAATCGAGAAAAAGTCCCGAAATGACCCCGACGGGTTCCCGGACGGATCACGGAAACCATCTAAAAATGATGCCGGAAGGTACCTCAAATGATCTCGAAATAGTCCCGAAATGACTCGACGGGATCCCGGACGGATCCCGAAAACCATCCAGAAATGATGTCGGTAGATACACCAAATTATCACGAAATAGTCCCGAAATTACCCCGACGGGATCCCGGACGGATCTCGAAAACCATCTAGAAATGATGTCGGAAGGTAGCCCAAATGATCCAGAAAAATCCTGAAATTAACCCGACGGGATCCCGGACGAATACCGAAAACCATCGAGAAATGATGCCAGAAGGGACCCCAAATGATCCCGAAAAAGTCCTGAAATTACCCCGACGGGATGCAGAACGGATAACGTAAACCAACTAAAGATGATGCCCGAAAGGTCCCCAAATGATATCCTAATAGTCCCGAAATGACCCCGATGGGATTCCGGACAGATCCCGAAAACCATTTAGAAATGATGCCGGAAGGTACCCCACATGATCCCGAAAAAGTCCCGAAATTACCCCGACGGGATCCCGAAAGCCATCTGGAAATGATGCCGGAAGAGACCCCAAATGATATCGGAAAAGTCCCGAAATTACACCCACGGGATTCCGAACGGATCCCGAAAACCATCCAGAAAAGATGCCGAAAGAGTCCCCAAATCCTATCGTATTAGTCGAGAAAAAGTCCCGAAATTACCCCGACGGGATCCCGGACGGAACCAGAAAACCATCTAGAAATGATGCCGGAAGGTACCCCAAATGATCCGGAAATAGTACCGAAATGACCCCGACGGGATCGGGGACGGATCCCGAAAACTATCTAGAAATGATGCCGGGAAGGTCACCAAATGAACCCCTGATAGTCCAGAAATTACCCTGATGGGATCCCAGACGGATCCCGAAAACCATCCAGAAATGATGCCGAAAGAGTCCCCAAATCATATCGTATTAGTCGAGAAAAAGTCCCGAAATTACCCCGACGGGATCCCGGACGGAACCAGAAAACCATCTAGAAATGATGCCGGAAGGTACCCCAAATGATCCTGAAATAGTACCGAAATGACCCCGACGGGATCGGGGACGGATCCCGAAAACTATCCAGAAATGATGCCGGAGAGGTACTCAAATGGTCCCGTGTTAGTCGGGACCGAAAATGACCCCGAAAAAGTCCCGTATTGATCCCGGAAACCATCAAGAATTTATCTCCCAAAGGTAAGCCGTTGATCCCGAAATAGTCCCGAAATTACCCCTTCGGGATCCCCCACGGATCCCGAAAACAATCCAGAAGGGCCGGAAGGGTCCCCGAAATGATCCCGGAATAGTCCCGAAAATTTCCCAAAATAATCCCGAGGTGAAGCTAATCATAAAACCATGTTAATAAGGCGGTCCTATTAAGGTGGCAGACACACTATTGCAAACAACAATATTATATATTAAATAATTTATACCACATTTATTGGCAATTTAATACCGCAAAAAAAATTTAAAGCTGCGTCCGGGTCCGAGAAACGGGAGTGTGTGCTAGCTTAAGACTAAAGCCAGCAGACACTTCGTGAAAACACGACCTACGACTTCCGAACGACTTGGATAATTGATATTACATTTATTGGCAATTTAATAACTCAAAAAAAAAATATAAAGCTACGTCCGGTTCCGAGAAACGGGAGTGTCTGCTAGCTTAAGACTCAAGCCAGCAGACACTTCGTGAAAACACGACCTACAGCTTCCGAACGACTTGGATAAATGATATTACATTTATTGGCAATTTAATACCGCAAAAAAAAATTTAAAGCTGCGTCCGGTTCCGAGTAACGGGAGTGTCTGCTAGCTTAAGACTCAAGCCAGCAGACACTTCGTGAAAACACGACCTATGACTTCCGAACGACTTAGATAATTCATATTACATTTATTGGCAATTTAATACCGCAAAAAAAATTTAAAGCTGCGTCCGGTTCCGAGAAACGGGAGTGTCTGCTAGCTTAAGATTTAAGCCAGCAGACACTTCGTGAAAACACGACCTACAGCTTCCGAACGACTTGGATAATTCATATTACATTTATTGGCAATTTAATACCGCAAAAAAAAAAATTAAAGCTGCGTCCGGGTCCGAGAAACGGGAGTGTGTGCTAGCTTAAGACTAAAGCCAGCAGACACTTCGTGAAAACACGACCTACAGCTTCCGAACGACTTGGATAATTGATATTACATTTATTGGCAATTTAATGCCGCAAAAAAATTTAAAGCTGCGTCCGGTTCCGAGAAACGGGAGTGTCTGCTAGCTTAAGACTTAAGCCAGCAGACACTTCGTGAAAACACGACCTACGACTTCCGAACGACTTGGATAATTGATATTACATTTATTGGCAATTTAATAACTCAAAAAAAAAATATAAAGCTACGTCCGGTTCCGAGAAACGGGAGTGTCTGCTAGCTTAAGACTCAAGCCAGCAGACACTTCGTGAAAACACGACCTACAGCTTCCGAACGACTTGGATAAATGATATTACATTTATTGGCAATTTAATACCGCAAAAAAAAATTTAAAGCTGCGTCCGGTTCCGAGTAACGGGAGTGTCTGCTAGCTTAAGACTCAAGCCAGCAGACACTTCGTGAAAACACGACCTACGACTTCCGAACGACTTGGATAATTGATATTACATTTATTGGCAATTTAATACCGCAAAAAAAATTTAAAGCTGCGTCCGGTTCCGAGAAACGGGAGTGTCTGCTAGCTTAAGATTTAAGCCAGCAGACACTTCGTGAAAACACGACCTACAGCTTCCGAACGACTTGGATAATTCATATTACATTTATTGGCAATTTAATACCGCAAAAAAAAAAATTAAAGCTGCGTCCAGGTCCGAGAAACGGGAGTGTGTGCTAGCTTAAGACTAAAGCCAGCAGACACTTCGTGAAAACACGACCTACAGCTTCCGAACGACTTGGATAATTGATATTACATTTATTGGCAATTTAATGCCGCAAAAAAAATTTAAAGCTGCGTCCGGTTCCGAGAAACGGGAGTGTCTGCTAGCTTAAGACTTAAGCCAGCAGACACTTCGTGAAAACACGACCTACGACTTCCGAACGACTTGGATAATTGATATTACATTTATTGGCAATTTAATACCGCAAAAAAAATGTAAAGCTTCGTCCGGTTCCGAGAAACGGTAGTGTCTGCTAGCTTAAGACTCAAGCCAGCAGACACTTCGTGAAAACACGACCTAAAGCTTCCGAACGACTTGGATCATTGATATTACATTTATTGGCAATTTAATACCGCAAAAAAAATTTAAAGCTGCGTCCGGTTCCTAGAAACGGGAGTGTCTGCTAGCTTAAGACTCAAGCCAGCAGACATTTCGTGAAAACACGACCTACGACTTCCGAACGACTTGGATAATTGATATTATATTTATTGGCAATTTAATAACGCAAAAAATTTAAAGCTGCGTCCGGTTCCGAGAAACGGGAGTGTCTGCCAGCAGAGAGGAGTTGAAATTATTTTTTGGAGTCATTATGTATATGGGTTTGAATCCTAAGCCATCAGTCGAGCACTATTGGAAATTTTACGTGATTTACTATAATCCTCTTATGCACAGAATAAATATGTCATACAACAGGTTCTCCACAGTTCTAAGGTGTTGGCATTTTACAGAGTTGCAAAGAGGCGTTATTGGGGAACAAAGTATTCATAAAATAGAGCCACTTATTCATAAGGTGATAAATAATTTTCACAGCCTATAAAGAAAGAGAGAGATAGTTATTTATTATATTACAAAAAAGAATTACAAAAGTAGAAATTGTAAGACTATTCTTTAAAATAATAAATAGTGGATCTTAGACAATAACATTAATTGTTGTGTGTCTACATAGCACATATAGTTAAAAACAATAGTTTAAGCAAATTCTGTTCCAATAAGTTCCCTATATTTAACGGAACTACTTATATAAGAGCGTAGTGAGTGATAGTTACCAACACTAAGAATAATTAAAGCCTTTTGCAGGTCCGAAACTTTCTCACCAAAACATTGAAAACGGATATCTTTGTAAATAGGACATATCCCAATAAAATGCAAGGTGTCTTCAGCAGTACATAAGTTGCAAACCGAGCAGTTTAGAGAAGTTACATTTTTAAAAGCTCTTGCATTGAGGTTTAGCAAGGCACCCCTAACGCGAAAGATCAGACTTATGGCGTAGGCTGAGAACTCATCGGAGAAGTAATTAGCGTCCATAGGAATCAAGTACGGGTAAATATCGTGTGACCTAGATTGCAGCGCACTCTCGGTGTAACTAGCAAATTCTTTTTGCAGCAATTTCTCTAGTACTACAGGAATTCGCAGTTTTAGCGCTGCAGGCGAGAAATCACGCTGAGGGTCCATATCAACACTTACATAAAAATTTTCCCAGTTTTTCACCCAGTACAAGCCTTGACGCACTGTATCCTCTGCTACAATGCGGGGCAGTCTATTTGGTGATAAATTAAAACAGCGCGCGATATAATACATGTGCGTGCTTAAATTATGGTAGTACAGCGAACATAAACCTGATTCGAGGTGCAACATATAGTTTGGAGTGTTAGATGGCAGAAATGTTAGCGTTTTATAAAGAACCGCAGGAGTTTCTCTACGGACTCAAACTTATCAATATCCCATAGTTGCGCACCATAAAACATGATAGACCTGGACGCCGCTTCGAAAATTTTCATCTTTGCGAGATGGGAATTCTGGGATTATTTATATATTTGAGCCATGTAGCAACTATAGCAGTTTAAGCTTCTTGCAGTTTCGCATCTAAGTGCTTTGTGAAAGAAAGTTTATAATTTAAAAGCACGCCTAAGTATTTGTACTAATTTACAATCTCAATAGTGTCATTACCATAATTCCAGCAACACCCCGCGGACATCCTGCTAGCTTCCCTAAAAACTAATATTTTGGATTTAGAGAGATTAACTGTCAACCCCCACTCCTTACTGTAAAGGTAAAGCGCATCTATCATTTTCTGTAAATCTGTCGCAGAGTATGCTAGAAGCACAATATCGTCAGCGTACAAAAAAACTTTAACTACAACGTCAGCAACTTTTACGCCACATGGGAGAATGTCACTTAAGTCATTAATATATAAAGATAACAGAGCTGGACTTAGCATGCACCCTTGCTGTACACCCTGTTTAACAGAAAATGGTCCCGAAAGCGCTCCATCCATTCAAACCTAACTAGTTGTATCTTCATAAATTAAGCGAAGTACCTCAATAACGTGACTAGATAGACCGAGCTGGGCAAGCTTGTAGAAAAGCAAATTCCTTGGAGCTGTGTCAAAAGCGCATGAAAAATCGACAAAGAAAGCGAAAGTTTTCTTTTTCGCACTAAAGTTCAAGTGTACAATACTGGTCAGGTTGAACATATTGTCAATTGTTGAATAGTTTTTGCGGAAGCCCGCCTGAAACTCGGTAATAACATTATTGCATTCGAGCCAAGCGTTAATACGACTCATTATATATGGTGTCAAGCAGTGATATTCCCCTGTAGTTGGAAGGAAGTTGATGAATCTATGGTGAAGTTTCATGGAAAGTTGCTTATAAAAACCTAAAACCCGGCAAAAACCAATCGCTATGGCATGAAAATATATAAAGCCTGTGCTGTAAATAGTTACACATGGTCCTACCAGGTTTATGATGGAAGGTCGCAGCAGTTGGAAGGTCTGGATAAACCTGGATAAACAGTAGTGCATCTCATAGAATCGCTTTTAGGTGAAGGTCGTGTTGTCGTTGCTGGCAACTACTATACAAGCTTGCCATTAGCTGAGTACCTAAAAAGTCGCAAAACTGATTTGGTTGGCACTTTACGTAAAAATAAAAGGAATTTTCCAGAGGAGGTGGTAAAAGCGAAGCTAAAGAGAGGCGATCAAATAGCTTGTAACGAAGCTTTTTTCCTGCCCCGGTGCTTCTTCAGTAAGTGCTTGGGTATACTCGCCGTGTCCAAGGTTCACTTACAATAAATTTGTAATTCGGGAAACCTTGCAAATCGTTTTCATATAAAATTCACTTTATTTCTTTAACTCTATATATTTTATAACTATAATGAAAATAATGTAATAAAAGAAAGATGTATTTCTTCACTTCGCTTTGTGCTTGCTCTATGGTCCTCGTGTCCCGTTAGGATCGCCCCGTTAGGACGCCTTGCTGGTCGTTGCCTGGGTGTGTGTAAATGTATTTCTGTGACGCCCTGCGTCGGCGTGTCTCTCGTATGGCTAGCGACTGCGCTGTCTCTGCTGCGGCTTATGTCGGTGCGTCTGCGTGCGTGTGTGTAACTCTAGTATGGTTGACGTCGTGTAATTGAGTAACTCTGCTGCGGTCAACGTAGTATGTTTGCGTAGCGCTGTTGCGGCCAGCGTCGTAGGTTAGCGTGGCTCCGCTGTGGCCCACGTGGTATGTTTCCGTAGTGCCGTTGCAGCCAGCGTAGTGTGCTTGCCTAGCGTCGATGCGGCCCGCGTCGTATGTTAGCGTAGTGCGGTTGCGTAGCGCTGTTGCGGCCAGCGTCTTAGGTTAGCATGACTCTGCCGTGGCCAACGTAGTATGTTTGCGTAGCGCTGTCGTGGCCCGCGCAGTGTGTTTACGTAGCGCTGTTGTGGCCCGCGTCGTAGGTTGGCGTAGTGCTGGGGCCAACGTAGTGTATTAGCGTAGCGCTGATGTGGCCAGCGTTGTATGTTGGCGTGACTCTGCTGTTGCCAACGTCATATGCTTGCGTATGGCTGCTGTCGCGTCGGCGCAGGTGGGCGGACATCACCTGTTCGCGGGCGCGTGTCACTGTGGCAGAGCCGTTGCTTACGAAATCTCAAGCGGGGTTTGGTGGTATAACCGACACATTTACCACTTGAAGCCACGACTTACTCCTATGAAACGAACTCTCCAGATGGTATAACCGATACCTTAGAGATGCGCTGCACTGGCAGCTCCGGTCTGCTGTGGCGCGGTCACCGTCGGCACAGGCGGGTGGACGTCACCGGTTCGCGGGTGCGCGTTTGGTGGTATAACCGACACATTCACCACTTGAGGCCACGACTCACTCCTATGAAACGAACTCTCCGGATGGTATAACCGATACCTTCGAGTGACGCTCCACTGGTTCCTCCGGTCACGACCACAGCTCCGTGCTAACTAACTGCTGTACTGCTTTGTCGCTCCTTTTATAGCTGTTGTGTTTGGTGTTGCTAGCTCAAATGGTTGCGTTGCCATGGTTACCGTGTTCCTATTAAATGATGCGAACGCTCGTTGTGTTGCTGAGACTTGTTAGTTTGTTGTGTTGCTATTAAGTGTTGCGATTGCTAGTCGTGTTGCTGACACTTGTTGGTTTGTCGTGTTGCTAAGGCCTTTTGTGACTGGCTGTTGTGTTAAAGCTGTGTTGAATATGTCGTGGGGTCGTTTTGTTTGGGCCAAATTAATGGTGTTTTATTTGGTTCTCACAAGCTAGACAAAAACGTAAGCATTCGATTGTGCGTATATCACTGCGGCCACACTCCCAGCAAAAAGTTTTCCGTGGGATCTTTTCCGGCATCTATTGGCTAAGTGTCCTTGTTCGCCGCACCTCCTGCATACGTTGTTGGGGTCGAACCCCTGATTGCCGGGAGGCGTGTGGTGCGGTATGTTCGGTGGTAGTGGTGGTGGTGCAGGGTTAGGTGGTGATACCAGGGTCATGGCACGCGATGTGTCGCGTAACTTCGCGGTGGTGCCCGCCTGATGGTCTTCGATAGTCCTCACGTATGCTCTCGTATTCCTCGGCAAGGGTTAAGAGTTCCGCGAGATTGGTGAAGTCCTTCGACGGTTGTAATGTTGGTAATCGGGGTGGCTGTTACGGAAGATTCGTTCCAACGGCTGTTCGCTGGTGTATCCTGCGTGTCTCATCAAGATCTGTATCGCTAGCACATAGTCCTTATACTTCTCCTTGTTATGCTGCCTCCGTTGACGTATGTTGTCCTCGAGACGCTCGAAATACCTGACTGGTAGGAAGAAACGTAAACAATTCTTTTTGAAGCTTGTCCACCTTTCCCAGTGTGCATTGTTATTGCGATACCACTGCAGCCCGGGGCCCCCTAGTAGCTCGGGCATGGTTTTTTTTAGGAGATCCACGTTTAGCGCGTACAATTCGGCTAACTCCTCCAGCCGTTCGATGAACGCTAACGGGTCCGGTCCACCTTCATAGTTTACCGACCACTTTCTTATCTGGTCGATGATGGCTGCGAATATAACGGTCGGTGCCTGAGATGTACCGTTGGATGGTACCGCTTTTCGTGACAATAAGTACTATTGTGGGGGTGATGTTCTCCTGGAAGGGAACGCGAACTGGTCTTGCTCTGCTGGTCTATCGGCGATGTTCATGGTACCCCCTCCGATGGAATCGGTCTCTTAACCTCATTTAAATCACTCGTGTCTGTAGTTTTCTTATAAGCGGCTTCTAGGGATAGAAATTTTTTGCGTATTTCCGAGTCCACGTCTGCTCTCGAAGCCAGTGCTGCTATGCGCTTTCGGATTTCTCGTGTTGTACCAGTCTGCTCAATATCCAATCCCTGTGTGATGGATATCAGCTGCTCCTTTGAAATGTTGTCTAACCACGTGGTATCAATCTGGTCGGCCATTATATGGTTAGGCTTCTAGTCAGGAATGTTCCTTCTGATTGGATGATTACAATAAATTTGTAATTCGCGATACCTTGCAAATCGTTTTTATATAAAATTCACTTTATTTCTTTAACCCTATATATTTTATAACTATAATGAAACTAATGTAATAAAAGAAAGATGTATTTGTATTCTTCACTTCGCTTTGTGCTTGCTCTATGGTTAGTGGTGGGCTAACGGTCCTCGTGTCTCATTAGGACGCCTTGCTGGTCGTTGCCTGGGTGTGTGTAAATGTATTTCTGTGACGCCCTGCGTCGGCGTGTCTCTCGTATGGATAGCGACTGCGCTGTCGTTGCTTTCGAAGTCTCAAGCGGTGTTTGGTGGTATAACCGACACATTCACCACTTGAGGCCACGACTCACTCCTATGAAACTATCTCTCCGGATGGTATAACCGATACCTTCGAGGGACGCTCCACTGGTAGCTCCGGTCACGACCACAGCTCCGTGCTAACTAACTGCTGTACTGCTTTGTCGCTCCTTTTATAGCTGTTGTGTTTGGTGTTGCTAGCTCAAATGGTTGCGTTGCCATGGTTACCGTGTTGCTATTAAATGTTGCGAACGCTCGTTGTGTTGCTGAGACTTGTTAGTTTGTTGTGTTGCTATTAAGTGTTGTGATTGCTAGTCGTGTTGCTGAGACTTGTTGGTTTGTCGTGTTGCTAGGGCCTTTTGTGACTGGCTGTTGTGATAAAGCTGTGTTGAATATGTTGTGGGGTCGTTTTGTGTGGGCCAAATTAATGGTGTTTTATTTGGTTCTCACAAGCTAGACAAAAACATAATCTATATACTGTACTAAAATGGCACAATAAACGTGACGTACTGATGATATCAACATGCCATGCAAATAGTATGTCTAAAGTGCGTACAAAAAGGGGCGATGTTATAAAACCAGATGCCATAATTGACTATAATGAAGCAAAAAAAAGGGATTGATATTTCGGATCAACTTCCATCTTTCCATTCTCCGTTACGTAAAAGTTTAACTTGGTATAAGAAGATAGCAATTGATTTGCTATTTCAAGTCGCTATTGTCAATACTAGATGCGTTTACAACAAATTGGTAGACGGCCCTAAGTTGACAGTTTTACAAGTACAAGAATATCTAGTTCGATATTTTCTAGGAGCAGCAGCATTAACAGTTGAACATAACCTTCCTCCAATCCCTTCAATTTTCTCTAGCGCTTCAGGAACTTCAAATCATTTTCCTGGACATAGCCTGCAAGAAATTCCACGAAATATTAACAACAAACTCGTTCGAAAAAGATGCAATGGGTGCTACATCAAATTGAAAAATCAGGGAGAATTGTCTAGGAAAGCAGAGCAAGTGCATACTGAGTGCATAATGTGTAAAAAAGGCTTTTTGCTTGGAATGTTATAATGAAAGACACGCTTTATTGTATTAATTTAAATTAATGAAAACATTATCTTTCGTATTTAAATTTTATATATTTCATGTTTCTTCTACCGAATAAAAGACTATTATCAGAAAAAAATTTCCGAAATTTTTTTCCTAAAGTTTAGGTCTTTTGATATACGCTCACATAGAATTCACAAATATATAATGACACGATCGGCGGCCGCCGTGGTGTGATGGTAGCGTGCTCCGCCTATCACACCGTATGCCCTGGGTTCAACTCCCGGGCAAAGCAACATCAAAATTTTAGAAATAAGATTTTTCAATTAGAAGAAAATTTTTCTAAGCGGGGTCGCCCCTCGGCAGTGTCTGGCAAGCGCTCCGATTGTATTTCTGCCATGAAAAGCTCTCAGTGAAAACTCATCTGCCTTGCAGATGCCGTTCGGAGTCGGCATAAAACATGTAGGTCCCGTCCGGCCAATTTGTAGGGAAAAATCAAGAGGAGCACGACGCAAATTGGAAGAGAAGCTCGGCCTTAGATCTCTTCGGAGGTTATCGCGCCTTACATTTATTTATTTTTTTTTTATAATGACACGATCATTGCAAGAAAGCTTCTCTAAGTTGCATATAGAAATGAGTCACATGTGACTCATGAACTTATTCCAATACGCTCTCGTGAGTCACATATGTCTCATTGGACAGGGAAGTTGCTAGTTATACGTACATTTTGTTTGTTTCATTTACTTAAATTATGTATGGTTTTACAGTATGATGTGTTTTTGTTTAAATTTGCTTAAATTTTAATTTTTGGCTGTCTCAAAATGAAATTGGGTACAATTTATTATATCTATCTAGGTACTCCTCTTACGCGGTTTTTATGTACCGTTTTGTTATTTTTGCTTTCATTATCAAAAATGGTTACATTTACACCGTCTATATTTGTTACTAAATGGGGGCCCTGATATATGTATTTATGTTCTTCTCGCGGTTCTTTTTGAGCTTAAACAATATCGTGTATGTTTATTATTATGGGTTGTGCATATTTGTCGTATGCATCCTTATTTATTATTTTGTGTTTATCTACTAATTCTTTTCCCAAGGCGTGACATTTTTGCATTCTATACTTCACTTCTTTCGAGTAGTTTTCGATATTATAAATTGGTTCGGTTGTTTCGTTCTTCAATTCAGATGACACAATGGCCTTTTTGCCAAAGACTAGTTCAAAAGGAGTAAGTATATTATCGAATACCGTATTTGGCGTTGTGTTACGCCAAAACGTAAAATATTTCAAATATGTATCCCAATCATCAAAATAATCATTTAAGTACGCACGTAGGTACTCATTAAAAACTCTATGGTTTCGTTCGACCGTTCCTACAGCTTCATGATGATATGGTGTAGACAAGTTGTGATTAACATTTAATAAGCTGGTTAAATTTGCAAAGATTTCATTTTTAAATTCTGTGCCTAAATCAGATTTAATGGATTTCATTCAACCATATGTTCAAATAAAGCTTTCGAATAGTGCTGGCGCGATTGTTTTTGCACTTTTATCCGGCATTGATATTGTAACTATGTATTTTGTCAGATCGCAAATTATGGTAAGTGCGAACTTATTACCATATCTCGATTCTGGCAATGGGGCTATTGTGTCAGTTACAACAATATCGAAAGGTTTATTAAGAGTAGGAGTTAGAACGAGTTCTTCTTTATTTCCTATTTTGACTTTGTTCAAAAGACATTTTTCGCATTTCCTAACATAACTAGCTATGTCTTTTGTCATGTTTTTCCAGTAAAATTTGTTTCGTAATTTGGCATATAGTTTTCTCGTTTCACAGTGACCTCCAGTGATGGGATCATTGTGATAAATTGCTAATAATTTTGATTTTTGTTCCTGATCAGTGATTGTTTCAATTGGATCCATTAAAATAATTTTTAAAAATTGTAAAATCTTATTTCCTCTGCCTTTAAAATGTGTAATTGTAATGTATTTGAAAATTAAATAATTTTTTGGCCATTCTATTTCCTTAATATTAAGTTTTCCGGCTTCTGTTTCTAGCCTCGAAAGTAAAGTATCGAAATTCTTTATTTCGGTAGAAAATTCAAAATCAAGTAAAATTGTTCGTTTATGCTTTATATGCGCGCATATTCTTACTCATGGCCCTAGTCTGAACTGCAAATATATTTTTGGTTGATTCTTTTATTTCGCCAATGGTTATACGAGAAAGTACATCAGCTCCTACATTTGATTTTCCCTTTATGTACTCTATTGTAAAGTTGTATTCTGCCAACTCAAGTCTAATTCTAGAAAGTTTTGAAGATGGGTCTTTCATAGTAAATAAATAGACTAAAGGCCTGTGATCTGATTTTACAATAAAGCGATTTCCATAAACGTATGGTCTGAATTGTTTAATGGCAAACTAAATCGCTAATAGTTCCAACTCAATCATGGCTTTCTTTTGTTCTGCCTCATTAAAGGATTTTGACGCATAACATATGGGTAAATCGCTGCCTTGGTGTTCTTGGCTGAGTATTGCTCCACATCCTGTTTTAGATTCATCTACTGTAATGATAAACTGTTTGGAAAAATCTGGGTATTGTAATAGCTTTGGTGATATTAGGGATGCTCTTAGTGCATTAAAAGCTTTATCACATGCACTGTCCCAGTTAAATTCTACTCTTTCTCTGTTCAGTCTATTCAAAGGTGCTGCCAGAGATGCAAAGTTTGGAATAAAGCGTCTGTAGTAGTTAACCCAAGCTACAAACCGTCTTACAGCGTCTTTGTCTGTTGGCTTAGTATAGTTACGAATTGCATCTATTTTTGAATCGTCTGGTGATAAACCTTCAGCTGAGCATTTGCGTCCTAGGAATGTTACTTCCGGTCTTAGAAAATTACATTTCTTTGGATTGAGTTTAAGGTTGAATGATCTACAAGTATTGAATAATTTAGACAAATTTTTAATGTGATGGGATTCGCTACAGCCAATGACTGTAATGTCATCTACATAAAGAAAAGCTACATTAGGTGGAATTCCTGAAAATGCGATGGTCAACATTCTTGAAAACGAGTTTGGTGCAATGTTCAAACCAAATGGCAATACCTTCCATCGATACGCTCCGCGATCAGTAGAAAACGAGGTTATATCGTGTGAATTTACATGTAATGGTATTTGGTGAAATCCAGAAAAAAGGTCTATGGTTGAGAAAAATTTGGCTCTGCCAAGATTGTCTATAATATCATCAATTCGTGCTAATGGGAATTTGTCTGATATTAGCCTCTTGTTAACTGCATGAAAATCAACACACATTCTGTACGCTTTTTCCCCCATTTATTTTCTTTTTAGGAACTAGGATAAGAGGACTGTTGTAATTAGAATATCTTTCTTCGACTAAATCATTTTCTAGTAATTTTGTAACTTTTTTGTTAATTTCTTCCCGCTGAGAATATGGTAGACGATAATTCTTAATATACACTGGTTCGTTGTCAGTTAACCGCAATTTCTGCCCATAAAAATTGTTTAGCGTCATCTTATTGTTGTCAAGCGCGAATATGTCGGCATACTGTATGCATAAATCTAAAAGTTCAGATGGTGCATCTTTGGGAATTTGATTTTTTAAGATTAAAGTTATTTCATTAATTCGCTTCTCATATGACTTTGTTTTGTCGATTACATATACTTGATAATTTGATAGATTCTCTGTCTTAATAGAATTTTTGTGTACGAATTGTACATCACTTGTGGTATTGATTAATTTTCTGACTGGGTCATTGAAGTTTGTAATGCATCTTGCGGTAAAAACGCCTTTTTGTATTTCTTGAGATTCAACGAAAAGTGGAGTTGTTGAGTGACCTACGTCGAAAATTCGAAAAACTTCGCATCTTGGTGGTATAATACCCATACCTCTTTCCGTTCCGTGTAGGATTGGCATAATGACTTTTTCTTTATTTGTCCAGAATGAGATGCTACTATATGAATAATTTATTACACATTTGTTATAATGAAGAATGCCGTCTGATGGGATATTGAAGTGATCGTTTACCACATGTAAGCTATGTTCGACTAGATTATTAGAGGAATTCAGGTCTATGTTTATTTTACCCAAAGCAAGAACTGAGTTCGATGTTACACCAGTGATATTAATTATATCGTCAGAATAAATTGGAATTTGCTTATTGAAGCTTGAAATTTTAATCAGAGAAATATCAGATTGTGTATCTAGTTAAAATGTGCATAATTTGTTAGATCCGGTTATATAAATTTCGATAAAATCTGAGTAATTTAGGTTTAGACAAAAAACATTTTTAATATTTATTCGCTTGTCTCCTCGTCCCTCATTGTTCGCTGCTGAGGGGCGACCAAGCTTAAAGAGCGAACGTTTGCTTTATTTCGCGTATTTGACCTTCTGGCGTTAATACTGGTTCTGTTTTCTAACCTATTTTGACTGTTGCTAGTGTTACGGGAATTACCATTGCCTCGATTGTCGTTATTTTGTCTATAATTGTTGTTTTGCCTATTTTGGTTGTTATTGTTGTATCTACCGTTATTATTGTTGTTGTACCTATTGAAATTGTTGTTGTTATTGAACCTATTGAAATTGCTATTGCTGTTGTATGTATTATTGTTGATGTAGTAGTTATTGCCGATATTGTTATTGCGAAAATTATTTTGATTGTTAAACCTTGATCGAAAAGCTAATACCTGTCTTTCTGTAGCCTGATTAGCCTGAGCGCTAAGGGCTCACAGTTATAGTTTTCCCTGAATAGGGGCGCCCACGACCCGATAAACTGTTTCTTTTGCTCTGGTGTAGCCATTATTGTTGGTTTTAGAAAATTAGTACGACATTGGTTGGAATTTAAAAAAGTTGTTAAAAGCCCTAAAGAATAGTTTGATGTAACGACTGGGTTATCGAAACCACAGAAGTTTTCTTGTAATGAAATATTTTCAGTATGAGGTAAAGAACAGCTTTGTCCACCGATACGACTGTGGAGGGTTTCCGGCTTTGCTGAGTCAGAGAATTCTTCTTCTTCCTCAGAATCGATTTTGTATGCGTCGAAGGATTCTTTTTCTTCCCGATCAGTATCTGATATAAAAATTTTATCTTGGACTAAGTCGCTGTAGTTGGTTGGTACTTTAACTGTGCAGTTGAGTCATGTAAAACATTTAATTAATTCTTCCCTACAGCGTGATAAACTTTTATGCACAGCAATTGGCCTAGGTCGGTTTTCAAAATGACCATTTACCTCTACTAAAATGTTATTATATGCATCAATTTAAGAGTATTTATATTCATCTAACTTCTCTTGCCTTGTCGGTAAAGAACGACCTGTATGTAAAACACGTTTTTTAATTTTAAAGAAATTTTCTCTCAATTCTTTGAACTTTGTTTCGAAATTTGACGTTAGCAGAAGAAAAACTCTTACACATGCAGCTTGTATGCTTGGATATTAACAAATTTGAATGAAAAAGAAGGTTAAAATGATTTTATAATCTAAATCGAATTGTGAAAAAGTTGCCAGTTTGAGGTATGAATATGAACGACTTTGAATGAAAAAGAAATTTGGAATGGTTTTATAACCTAAATTGTTTGAGTTATGAATATGAACAAATTTGAATGGAAGAGAGATTTCAAATGGTTTTGTAACCTAAATTTTATTAACCTAAATTGAATTGCTGCTGCAGATTTGTGACATGAATTTGAACAAATTTGAATTGAAAGGGAATTTGAAATGGTTTTATCACCTAAGTTGAATGAGAGAAAGTGGCAAGTTTGTGTTATGAATGTGAAAAAAATTTAATTGAAAAGAAATTTAAAAAGATTTTATAATCTAATTTGAAACCGCTTTACTTGAACTGCGTATTGAATTTTGTCATAAATTTGTTAGGGTTATTTGAAGTTAGATTTGCTTGAAAGTGCATTGAATTGTATTCCAGATGAACCGTCAATTAAGTTTTGGCTTTGAAAAATTTTGTTTTGTACCGGGTGTGCTACCATATATGGTATACACGAGAGAAGACTGATCTGTTCTTCCAATTTTCCAAGACAATATTAATTTTAAACGTGATATGTTTATTGCAATTTAGTATTTATTACAGTATTATTTAACGTGACGGCCGCACCGTTGCAAAGAAAACATTAGATTTTAGGATTTTACGGACGCACCTGTTTCATCAAAAATATGTATTAATTATTTAACGTGTCGGCCGCACCGTTTCACAGCAAAATGTTCAGTATGTAATTGTAAAAATTTATTAAATTTTCATAATTTAACGTGTCGGCCGCACCGTTTCACAGCAAAATGTCTTTTTTTTATATAATTTTGTTTTTTTTTTTTTTTGTATTTTAACGTATCAAACTTTGTAAGAATTAGGTAATTAAATTTTTATAAAATGTATTTATGTATATGCATACGTTTTTTCAAAAATGCTATATATTCACTTATTTGCTTTTAGCAACAATGTATGTACATATTATATGCGTGTACCTATAAACTTTATAAAAATTTCCATTTTTCCAAATATAGATTTTGCACATGTAGTTTATTGTGCATTACTGCAAATCATTTCGGGGTTATGTGTGGCACCAATTTCGTTCTGCCCAGTTTGTGTCAACGAAAAAAACTTTTTTTTGTTATTTTTTTTTTCTTATAATTTTTGTATGTAAATTTTAGTAATATTTATTTAACGCAAAAAGAAAAACCTTCAAAATTCTATTCAAATTTGAAAGGATATGTAAATGTTTTATATAATTTGTAATATATTATGCGCACGTAACGCGTTTAATCGAAAAAAATTTTTAAATTTGAGTATACGTATAGTAAGTATTAAAACCCATATGCAAGTAATCTATTGAATTTATACATACATATATACTTATTTGCCGGTATATCTCCTGCCGTTAATGGTAGGTATTTGTCGCTGCTGCTGGTGTTGATGCTGCTGCCGATGTTCGTAGCTTGAACGTTGATGCTGCTGATGTTCGTTAGCGGTGGTGGTGGTGGTGGAAAACGGCGAATATTATGCCGTTACCTAGTGGCGTGGGTTCATATGCCGTTATGGATTTACGCAAAAATTTTCTATTTTATAAGCTTTATTCCGACTTTATATTACCTCTGTTTCTTTTTATTTGAATGTTTTAGTTGATTTTATTATTTCATAGTTTTTGTATTACCTCTGTTTAAATTATTCGTAGAATTAGTTTCTTGTATTAAAAATTTTCTTTTCTCCCAGTAGTTAGTTTTGCATTATTTCCGATTTATTTAATTGTAGGTTTTAGAATGTTTTAGTATTTAAAAGATTTTACATTATTTCCGTTTAACTTAGTCGTAGTTATTAGGTTTATTTTACTATAATTTTCAATTCTTCTCACACACTGCCACTTATAACATGGTGCAAAAAATTCACACACACCACTACTTACCTTCCCGGTCACCATGTGGAGTCAGCTATTACCTGCCGCAATAAATAAAGCTGAAGCCCCAATAAATAAAGTTGAAGCTGCAATAATTAAACCTCCCTGAGGTCGCCGTGGAGGGCGCCACCTCCAAGCTGTGGCGGATTTCTTTTTATTTGTACTAATATTGGGGCGGCTGCGCTCCCTAGTTTCCATTTTGAATTAAAAGAGGTAGTCACCAATTAAATTATTGGGAAAAATGAAACTTTTTGTTTTGGCACAACTTATATAGGCACGTCCGATCACAATCGTATAAAATTTATTTGTCTTTTTTCTTTGTGACGTGGGCTGCAGTTGCATTTGACATGCGCGTTGCCAACTGCCTGCGCCTGTCAAATGCACTTAAGTTCACGTGCCATAGACTAGCTTATATTATTATCCCTACAGCGGCCCCGTCCGCAAGGAGACTTTCAAATATATGGGCTATTCACGTTAGCCTGCTTATCAAGTTATATGTTTAAAATTTTTTTTCTGTCTAATGCATTTTATTTTTGTAATTGAGTAAAAAAAAAGAACTAAATGAGCTGATAACCTGATAGGATCCCAAATTATAACGAAATTTCACAGAAAAAGCTACGAAATGACCCCGACGCTATCGCGGACGAATTCCGAAAACCATCCAGAAATGCCCCGGAAGGGTCTCCAAAAGTTCCCGGAATAGTCCCAAAAAAACCCGAAATGACAACGACACGATTCTAGACTTATCCAGAGAACCACACAGAAATTATCCCTGAAGGGCACCAAACTGATCCCGAAAAAGTTCCGAAATGACTCTGAAGGGCTCAAGGACGGATCTCGAAAACCATCCAGAAAATATCCAGGAAGTGTTTCTAAATTATCCCGACATAGTCCAGAAAAAGTTCCGAAATGACCCCGAGGGGATCCACGACGGATCGCGAAAACCATACAGAAATGATTCCGGAAGGGTCCCAAAATGAGCCCGAAATAGTCCGGAAATGACCCCGATGGGATCCCGCACGGATCCAGAAATGATCCCATAACTATCCCGAAAAAGTAACAAAAAAATCTCAAAATGACTTCTTCGGCATCCCGGACGGATCCAGAAATGGCATCGGAAGGGTTCCCAAAAGATCCCGAAATAAAACAGAAAAAGTCATGAAATGACCCTTAAAGGGTCCCCAACTGATCCCGAAATAGTCCCGAAATTACCCTGATGGGTTCCCGTACAGATCCCGAAATACATCCAGAAGTGATGCCGGAAGGGTCCCCAAATGATCCCGTGCTAGCTCCGGAAAAGCTCCGAAATAACCCCGACGGATCCCGAAAACCATCCAGAAATGATCCCGAAATTGGCCCGAAGAAGAGCCGATATGACGTTGACGGGATCCAGGACAGGTCCCGAAATCCATCCAGGAATAATCTTGGAAGGGTGCCAAAATGATCCCGAAATTGTCTCGGAAAAGTCCAGAAATTACCCTGACGGGATCCCGGACGAATCCTGAAACCCATCCTTAAATGATCCCGAAAAAGTCCCGAAAAAGTTCCGAAATGACTCTGAAGGGCTCAAGGACGGATCTCGAAAACCATCCAGAAAATATCCAGGAAGGGTTTCTAAATTATCCCGACATAGTCCAGAAAAAGTTCCGAAATGACCCCGAGGGGATCCACGACGGATCGCGAAAACCATACAGACATGATTCCGGAAGGGTCCCAAAATGAGCCCGAAATAGTCCGGAAATGACCCGATGGGATCCCGAACGGATCCAGAAATGATCCCGGAAGGGTCCCATAACTATCCCGAAAAAGTAACAAAAAAATATCAAAATGACTTCTTCGGCATCCCGGACGGATCCAGAAATGGCCTCGGAAGGGTTGCCAAAAGATCCCGAAATAATACAGAAAAAGTCATGAAATGACCCTTAAAGGGTCCCCAAATGATCCCGAAATAGTCCCGAAATTACCCTGATGGGTTCCTGTACAGATCCCGAAATACATCCGGAAGTGATGCCGGAAGGGTCCCCAAATGATCCCGTGTTAGCTCCGGAAAAGCTCCGAAATGACCCCGACGGATCCCGAAAACCATCCAGAAATGATCCCGAAATTGGCCCGAAGAAGAGCCGAAATGACGTTGACGGGATCCAGGACAGGTCCCGAAATCCATCCAGGAATGATCTTGGAAGGGTGCCAAAATGATCCCGAAATTGTCTCGGAAAAGTCCAGAAATTACCCTGACGGGATCCCGGACGAATCATGAAACTCATCCTTAAATGATCACAAAAAAGTCCCGAAACTACTCTGACGGGATCCCGTGCAGATCCCGAAAACCATCCAGAAATAATGCCGAAAGGCTCCCCAAATGATCCCGTATTAGTCTCAAAAAAGTCCCGAAATAACCCCGACGGGGTCCCTAAAACCATCCAGAAATGATCCCGAAATTGGCCCGAAGAAGAACCGAAATGACGTTGACGGGATCCAGGACAGGTCCCGAAATCCATCCAGGAATGATCTTGGAAGGGTGCCAAAATGATCCCGAAATTGTCTCGGAAAAGTCCAGAAATTACCCTGACGATATCCCGGATCCCGGACGAATCCCGAAAACCATCCAGAAATGATGCCGGAAGGGACCCCAAATTATCCCGAAAAGTTCCCGAAATGACCCCGACGAGACCCCGGACGGATACCGAAAACCATCCAGATATGATGCCGGAAAGGTCCTCAAATGATACCCTAATAGTCCCAAAATGACCCTAATGGGATCCCTGACGGATCCCGATAACCATCCAGAAATGATGCCTGAAGGTACCCTAAATGATCCCGAAAAAGTCCTGAAATAACCCCGACGGGATCCCCGTCGAATCCCGAAAACCGTCCAGATTTGATGCCGGAAGGGACCCCAAATGATCCCGAAAAGATTCTGAAATGACCCCTACGGGATCCCGGACGGATACCGAAAACCATCCAGAAATGATGCCAAAAGGGTTCCTCAATGATCCCGTATTAGTTGAGAAAAAGTACAGAATTGACCCCGACGGGATCCCGAAAGCTATCCAGAAATGATGCCGGAAAGGTTCTCAAATGATCCCCTAATAATCCCGAAATGACCCCGACGGGATCCCCGACGGATCCCGGAAACTATCCAGAAATGATGCGGGAAAGGTTCCAAAATGATCCCCAAATAGTCCCGAAATGACCCTGACGAGATCCCGGGATCCCGAAAACCATCCAGAAATGATGGCGAAAGGGTCCCCAAATGATCCCGTATTAATCGCGAAAAAGTCCCGAAATAACAACTACGGGTTCCCGGACGGATCCCGAAAACCATCTAGAAATGATGCCGGACGGTACCCCAAATTATCCCGAAATGATCCCGACGGGATCCCGGACAGATCCCGAAAACCATCCAAAAATGATGCCGGAAGGGACTCCAAATGCTCCCGAAAAAGTCCCGAAATGACCCCGACGGGATCCCGGAATGAAGAGTTACAAACAAACATACCGGTAAAGCTAATAAAAGTGTGCTAATAAAAACAATTGAAAGAGGGAGGATGGCGGGAGGAGACGGAGATCACTACCGATCGTTTTTCCAAAACTGTTTAGATCTCGATCTGTATGATCCAGATACCAAAAATTGTTTATTTAGGAGAATATTTATATTGAGTTAAAACAATTTATAGATTTTGCACCAGAGGATGATAGGGGAAGGGTGGTGAGGAGACGGAGGGTGTCACTGTTCACTTTGTAAGCCCTCGACTTATTTGACCTACTGAGTTTGTAATATTGGTGAAGGCAGTAAACGTAAAGTTATCATTTGAAAAAATTATTAAAAAGTAATTGTTCGAAGGGTCGTGTGACCCCCACCCCCTTTCCATTTTCAAAAAAATTTCGCCAGTAGACTATTGTATATCTGTGTCCCAAATTTCATCAAAATCCGTGTAGCCGTTCTGGCGTGATTCAGTCACAAAGACGAAAAAATATAATAATTAAATTATAACTGTGCGGAGACCTCCCCCCTTTTGAAAAATATATAGCTATTAGTTCCTTCTAGACTATTGGCTATATGTGTGCCAAATTTCATTCAAACCCGTCCAGCCGTTCTTGCGTGATTGAGGCACAAAGACAAACGTCTGGACATACAAACATCCAAACATCCAAACTTTCCCATTTATAATATATCTTAGTTTAGATTAGATATTAGATGTGTAGGTAGATATAATTCTATATTCTGTTGAACCTAATGGTGTTAAATTTTTAGGCGCGCTTAAAAGCTTTGTAACATTAGTTTGGATTTTTACAGTATCCCCTGTTACCTTATCAATGTAATCAAATGTATGTAATTAGCGAGATTGGCTCAAATTGCTTTATACAATGGTTTTGTGTTATTGATAATTAGAGAGAAATTGCAAAGTTCACAAATGGCGATTGTTACTAGGACATGTTTCTGAATTTCACTTCTTCATCAGCTAGCTTCTCGGGAGCTGAGTATTGAACTCGAATCTCCAACATTCATACCAGTGTAAATGCATATGCCTTTAACCACTCAGACTTATGAATGCCACGCTATTCGCCTTGCAATTGGTCTCTAAATGTTGCCTTTGTTGTAATTCATTTTATACGCCATGTGTGGGTAGATATAATTCTATATAAAGAATTCAGACCCATCAGTCTATCTTCGTTTCAACTCAAGGTGATGGAGAGGCTGATGGAAACATATATCAGGGAGGCAGTGAATCTGAAGCACCTATATGACGGTAAATCAATAGAAACGGCATTGCACGAAATTACATCGTGCATCGAGAGATCGTTCTCCTTCAAGGAATACTGCCTGGCAGCCTTCCTAGACATAGAAGGAGCGTTCAATAACGTCAAATCCGACTCAATCATTAAGGTACTGGACGTCCCAAATGTCGACCGTTTTGAACATCCACGTCAATAGCACTACGCTATCGACTGTCTCACACCCCCAAATCGTGGGTGTGACGTTCGATCAGGATCTACAAAGAAACGCTCATTACCACTTACATAGCAATTGGCCAGCCGATTGCATGCTATACGTCCCCGATATGGTCGCCAAGCCTAAATACTACTCACTGGAAGAAGCTAAAGGCCTGCCAAAGTACCGCCGTCAGAACCGCCAAGGGCTGTTTTCTTATGTTCCCAGAACACCACCTACATAATGAGACGAGAATACTCCCTATTGATTGACTAATAATATCTCCTTTCCTACCAATTTTCCAATCCAAGTAATGTGCGCTCCACTTTTAATTTTTTACTTCTCATAAATATTTTTGCAATTTCTATGTCAAAATTTAAAAATCAAAGTTTAGCAAGAATATGCCTTTATATAAGAGGGCATTTTTCGCTGATTTTTGTCTATTTATATAAAGGAAGTGCTTAAAATTGTTTTATTTTATTTTTATAAGCTGCCTGATCACTGTAGTGTTTTAAGGCGGATGTAGTTGGCGCATTCAAAACAGGAGAAACTCCGGAAAAAATAACTAAACTGCAGTCTTTTCAAGTTTTATGTTAGCAGTATAGCAGCAAATAAAACAATTATCTCGCATAGCACAACATCTTAAAGTGTGTGAGAGTGTAAACATTCCCTTGAAAGAATCGGAATAGGCAGAAGCATACACCAAGGGCATATGATAATAGTTTTGAATGAAGAAACGGATGAGCTAGCTAAAAAGGACGCGTCCCTCGAAGCGATTTATTCGCCACTGCTCGCATGCGCATTTCTTTGCGCTACCTTTTGGCATGCATCAATTGCATTATCTCTTGAAAAGCCCTTTTACTCACAGCAGTCGAACAATATACGTCTCTGCACATTAGGAAAACTGAATTCCAAATGGAAGGCTGCTCTCCAAAAACTATGTGTGTAGAGAGTCTTTGGCCGTGACACCGAACATTGAAACATCACGTGCTCTGCGTTTTCCCGTGGGACAGTGTGGACAGAAAGGTTGCTCCTCTACGCTACGCTTGTGTAGATACTCCTTGACACCGCCGTGCCCACTCAATACTAGCTTTAGAAACTTTCTCTCCCACCGCCCTGAAGTGCTCCCAAAAAGTTAGTTTTGCGTCAATATTTACTCCTAAATAATTCAAGAAAGCCAAGGTTAGGACTAACTCATTCATAGTTATTGCTAGCCATCTCCAGCCACATGTTCATCAGGCATCCTTTTATTCCTCCTACGGCGTCACTTCATAATGCTTGGGGCGCTGGTATGGCGCATACTCAATACTGGACCGCTGAGCCCGACTTGTCACGCAGGTGGTCGTGCTACCATGATGAACGACTGAAGATCTTATTTTGATAGGGAAAATGAGAGATGGAGAGTGGAACACAAATGCGATTCGTCGGCCTCGATTTTTGTTGATATTGTTGTTGTAGCGATAAGGACACTCTCCGAAGACCTTGGGGAGTGTTATCAATGTTGATTGTCCTTTGCCGGATGCAGATCTGGTATGTTCCGGTACCAAGCCCGACCATCTCGGGAACGATTTGGTATGACTACATGCGACCTTCTATGCCATCCCGCCCTCCCACCCCCTAGGTCCGTGAGGAGTTTTGGGTTGCCACAGCACCGGCTGTTAATGAAACAGGATTCGCCACGGCTAGGTGAGGTTGACAATTGGGTTGGAGAACCTATGTATTGCGCTGGAAACCCCTTGAAAGGGTTGCGCTACACAACCCCTTGAATCTGGTATTTTAGTCGCCTCCTACGATAGGAATACCTACCACGGGTACATTCTAAGCCCTCTAACCCGGTGGGGAGGGTCATACAGCTCCGAAAATGAGTCCAAACGGAAAACTAAATTAAAAATTAATAAATGTAAGACACGATAACTTCCGAGGAGATTTTAGGCCGAGCTTCTCTACCAATTTGCGTCGTGCTCCTTTTAATTTTTCTTACAAATTGGCGGGACGGACCTACTTCTTTATGCCGACCTCGAACGGCATCTGCAAGGCAGATGAGTTTTCTCTGAGAGTTTTTTATGGCAGAAGTACACTCGGAGTGCTTCGCAAACACTGCCGAGGGGCGACCCCGTTAGAAAAACTTTCTTCTAATTGAAAAAACTTTTTTCTAAAATTTTGATGCTGCTTTGCCCGGGGCGTGAACTCAGGATCTTAGGTGTGGTAGGCGGAGCACGCTACCATCACACCACGACGGCCGCCGAGAACTAGAGTGGAGAAAATTACCGGGCAGATAGAGAGTAGGCTACGGAGGCTATCGAAATATATCGTCCACTTGCATCAATTAAAATAAATATATATAGCTGATTCAAGGATTTAGTTGTGTCCAACTGGTACCCCTCGGACATCTACAGGATTACCAAGCAAGTCTGGCCGAACTACGACAGTGAGAGAACAGAGGACCTACTAAATAGAAAGAAGTCTTAATAATCACGGCCCAAATAACGGGGCACTGACCGCATGGGAGAATGGGGATCTCTTTTAACAGGATTTGCAGGAGCTGCGGCAGGGAAGGCAGGAAAGAAACAGTCGCACACTACTTTCGCGAATGTCCTGCTCTAGCACACACGAGGTTTAAAACTATGGACAGTTATATAAAAATTACTAAATTAATAAGAAAAATATCACTATAAAAAACTAAAAAGTTAAATTTTTGTTGTTATATCGGCCTACTGATTTTAAGATCGCGGGTTCGAATCGAGCTCAAGGCCTAACAATAATTTTTTATCATTATTATTGTTATGATAAATTTTTTCTTAATTGAAAAAATTTTTTAAATTAGAATAGAAGAAAGAAAAAATTTTAGACAACTGCCAAAGCTCGTTGTATAGATCCAGTTCGGGAACTGCTAAATTCCTTCATCGGCAACGTTTAGGCGCCGCTGCTATAACCATTCAGCCACCACAGCGGTTTTTTGTTTGTCTGCATTAATCCTACTTCCATTCTGGTTCGTGCCAATTGATATTCACAACACTGCGACATCTGTTGCAGAATAGCTGTGAAAATTGGACTTGTTTGTTGGCAATGCTGCCATAGTGTCATATTTTATTGACACTTTTCCCCGTGCTCTGGGATGTATTAACAATTTTTGTTGTTATATCGGCCTACTGATTTTAAGATCGCGGGTTCGAATCGAGCTCAAGGCCTAACAATAATTTTTTATCATTATTATTGTTATGATAAATTTTTTCTTAATTGAAAAAATTTTTAAATTAGAATAGAAGAAAGAAAAAATTTTAGACAACTGCCAAAGCTCATTGTATAGATCCATTTCGGGAACTGCTAAATTCCTTCATTGGCAACGTTTAGGCGCCGCTGCTATAACCATTCAGCCACCACAGCGGTTTTTTGTTTGTCTTCATTAATCCTACTTCCATTCTGGTTCGTGCCAATTGATATTCACAACACTGCGACATCTGTTGCAGAATAGCTGTGAAAATTGGACTTGTTTGTTGGCAATGCTGCCATAGTGTCATATTTTATTGACACTTTTCCCCGTTCATAACAATAATAATGATAAAAAATTATTGTTAGGCCTTGAGCTCGATTCGAACCCGCGATCTAAAAAGTTAAATATTAAAAAGCGTCAAGAATAAAATAAATAACTGTACACGTTAAAAGATAAAGAAAAAAATGTCTCTATAAATAAATTTAATAAAAAAAAATCAACTTCAAATACAATCGGACTCACAAAAAACCACATAACTCCTTTGTAAAAATATCTTTAGCGCGCTATGTCTTTATGGACACTATAATATTGAGCCGGTGCGATGTCAGGATGGGGTACAGCTAAGATCAGGGAATCAGGGCTGTGTGCCTGACTCATTAATGCCCTGGTTATACGAAAATGATTCTTGGTCATGGTTTCTGGGGTATCTCTCTCTCTTTCTATTACTTTTTCTCACTCTTTTCTTTCTTTCCTATTTCCTTTCCTTCTCGGGGGCTGGATCAAGGGGTTATGCGTCTATCATCAATTTATCTAGCCCATGACAAGAGGGTGCCGACATCGACCGTCAGGAAGCTACATCAGGTGCACTCGTACTGGGAGGAGACGTAAACGCGCACCACTCCACCTGGGGAAGTAATGACGAAAACGAAATAGGAGAGCTACTATTAGATTCCATCCTAAACTCTAGATTAATCATAAACAACAGGGGAACTGAACCAACCTTTATTACAAAAACAAGAAGGGAAGCTCTCGATGTCACCCTAGGCTCAGAAGATGCGCAGGAGTTGGTCAGAAACTGGGGGTACTTAAGGACCACTCATTCTCTCACCATCGTTACATCCAATTTGATTTAGACTTGGTGAAAAAGCAGAGCGCTGCCACCAGAAATATTAAAAATACAAACTGGCAAGAACAAAATAGGGAACTAGTTAAGATATTGCCACCTGAGAGCGTACCCGAAACGCCAGGTAGCATACCAGAACTGGAAAGACTGGTAAATAACTTCACGGGGGCATGCAGTAAGGCAGTAGATAAAGTATGTCCCAAGAGAATTCAAAAGGGGAAAAAAGAAGCCACCATGCTGGAATTCACAAACCGAAAGCCTTCGCAGGTTAAATATGACTGCTTTCAATGCAGCTAAAGCCTCTGGAGATGAGCAGCATTGGGAAGTATACAAAGAACATCTAAGGAATTATAAGTTTGAGCTAGGGAAAGCCAAAATATCCTCCTGGCGAGATTTATGTAGCAGTATGGAAACAGTGTCTGAAAGGGGGAGACTCAGGAAAGTCCTTTCCAAATCGGCTAATACGGCCCATGATGCTTGCAAAGGCCTGATGGTTCGTGGACCGAAACTGGGAAGGAAACCCTGGATTTATTGCTGAATACACACTTTCCAGGTGCAACTTGGAACGAACCAGGAGATACACAAAGCTTGACACAAGCAACAGTGCAACCTACACTGCACAACCTAATTACAAGATATAAGATATCTTGGGCCCCCAATCTTTTGAACCGTTCAAAACTCCAGGGCTGGACGGGATGCAACAATCACTGGGATGCAGCACTAACTGGCTATACGCTATAATAGGAAATGTCGTGGCACTAAACTTCATCGCACGTATATGGAAAATATCTAAAGTAGTACCTTTCGAAAACCGCCATGAATTCATCGCCAGGCAATTTCGTAATGTTATCAAATGTTTCACCGAGATTCGAACCGCGAATCACACGGTGAAACTGCAGTTGCCTTAACCACTAGGCTATCCTGCTTTCTCCTTGCTTAAAGCTGCCGGGCAACGCATAAAATTTGTTTGATGGTTACCTAGCAACGTGTAGTTGTGTGCGTATGGGGCGATGTCGTGCTCACACGAATTTGTTGTCGGCTTTGCGTTGATGAAAATCAAAATTATTAGATTTTTTCGCTTGATAGCTGGTCTATTTGATCGTGGCCGACGTGGTTGACAAGCATTAATGTGTTAGTTTTGTGAGAACGTGCAACGAGCAACTTCGCGAAAGAAAAAGATTTTACATTGCGGTTAATTGAAACCTACGAATGCAAAGGTCGGATGGAAAAAAATTGCCAAAAATCAAGTAATTTTCTTAGTGGCTTAAGATTAGCATATTATTATATTAAAATTGAATAAGCTACAAAACTTCATACTCCAAAAAATTCTACAAATTCTTAGAAAAAAGTTGAAATATGTTTATGAAAATTTGCAAAATTTATAAGCAATAAAAAATCGTCATCCGATGACGTGTATATGTCCGCTCGCTACGAATAAAGCTTGATGCTTTATGCTTGTGTGGTGGCCGGGCAAGCGACAATCACCCGATACGCACACAACTACCCGTTGCTATGGTAACGATCAAGAAAATTTTGTGCGTTGCCCGGCAGCTTAATTTCGTTTATCTTATTTCTACACTAACAACACAACTGAGACATGCTGCCTCTATTAATTTGTGTGTATGTAGATTTGTTTTTGTAAAATTTTTTTTGCGTTGCGAATGAGAAGCTTTGTAAACTCGGGCTCAGTTTTACATGTTTATGTTTCTTTGATTTTTATGGTGTGTTCAATTTATACTTATTATTAAGTTTTCGTGAGCTTAACACCGGCTTGTAATAATTGAATATTTAATTATTATGTTTTTCTAAGATAAACTGAAAAGAAAGAAAGAAACATTTACTGGCATATTGCGATGGTACCATTCCGAAAAAGTGTGCATTCCCATTTTATTTTCAAAAATATATGTAAATACATTTTAAAAATAACTAAAACAAGTAAGGAAGACTAAGTTCGGCTATAACCGAACATTACATACTCAGCTGAGATTACATACTCAGCTGAGAGCTTTGGAGACAAAATAAGGGAAATTACCATGTAGGAAAATGGACCTAGGGTAACCCTGGAATGTGTTTTTATGACATGAGTATCAAATGGAAGGTATTAAAGAGTATTTTAAAAGGGAGTGGGCCATAGTTCTATAGGTGGACGCCATTTCGGGATATCGCCATAAAGGTGGACCAGTGGTGATTCTAGAATGTGCTTGTACGATATGGGAACCAATGAAAAGCGTTAATGAGTATTTTAAAAGGTAGTGGGCCTTAGTTCTATAGGTCGACGCCTTTTAGAGATATCGCCATAAATGTGGGCCAGGGGTGACTGTAGAACGTGTTTGTACGATATGGGAATCAAATGAAAGGTGTTAATGATTATTTTAAAAGGGAGTGGGCTTTAGTTCTATAGGTGGACGCCTTTTCGAGATATCGCCATAAAGGTGGACCAGGGGTGACTCTAGAATTTGTTTGTACGATATGGGTATCAAATGAAAGGTGTTAATGAGGGTTTTAAAAGGGAGTCGCCCTTAGTTGTATATGTGAAGGCGTTTTCGAGATATCGCTATAAAGGTGGACCAGGGGTGACTCTAGAATGTGTTTGTACGATATGGGTATCAAATTAAAGGTATTAATGAGGATTTTAAAAGGGAGTCGCCCTTAGTTGGATATGTGAAGGCGTGTTCGAGATATCGACCAAAATGTGGATCAGGGTGACCCAGAACAGCATCTGTCGGGTACCGCTAATTTACTTATATATATAATACAACGAAAAGTATTCCTGCCGAGATTCCAAGGGCTTTTGATTTCGCCCTGCAGAACTTTTTCATTTTATTCTACTTAATATGGAAAGTGTCACACCCATTTTACAAAGTTTTTTCTAAAGTTATATTTTGCGTCAATAAACCAATCCAATAACAATGTTTTATTCGTTTTTTCGTATAAAATTATGGTTTTTTTAATTTTTCGTAATTTTCGATATCGAGTTCAGATAAGTACGTGAACTATGTTTAGTAAAGATATATCGATTTTGGCTCAAGTTATCGTGTTAACGGCTGAGCGGAAGGACAGACAGTCGACTGTGTATAAAAACTGGACGTGGCTTCAACCGATTTCGCCCATTTTCACAGAAACCAGTTATCGTCATAGAATCTATGCCCCTACTGAATTTCACAAGGATTGGTTAATTTTTGTTCGGCTTATGGCATTAAAAGTATTCTAGACAAATTAAATGAAAAGGGGCGGAGCCACGCCCATTTAGGAATTTTATTTTATTTTGTATTTTGTTGCACCATATCATTACTGGAGTTGAATGTTGACATAATTTACTTATATACTGTAAAGATATTAAATTTTTTGTTAAAATTTGACTTAAACATTTTTTTTTTAAGTGGTGTTCGTCATCCGATTTTGGTAATTTTTATCTGGCACACATATCGTAAGTAGTATAAGAGTAACGCTCTTGCAAAATTTCATCATAATATCTTCAACGAATGCCAAATTACGACTTGCACAACTTTCAAATTACCTTCTTTCAATAGTGGGCGGTGCCACGCCCATTGTCCAAAAGTTTACTAATTTTCTATTCTACGTCATAAGGTCAACCCACCTACCAAGTTTCATCGCTTTATCCGTCTTTGGTAATGAATTATCGCACTTTTTCGGGTTTTCGAAATTTTCGATATCCAAAAAGTGGGCGTGGTTATAGTCCGATTTCGTTCATTTTAAATAGCGATCTGAGATGAGTGCCCAGAAACCTACATTTCATCAATATACCTCAAAATTTACTCAAGTTATCGTGTTTACGGATAGACGAACATAAATAAATTTCTTTTTTCGCCCAGATCATTTTGATATAAAGAAGTCTATATCTATCTCCATTAGTTTATGCCGTTACGGATTACCGTTATGCGACAAAAGTTAATATACTCTGTGAGCCATTGTAAACTTTACCAAGTAGCGCAAATAACAGCTGATCGCTCAAAATTTGCACAAACACACAAACATCACTAATGGCCATATTACGGAAATCTTAGGGAAATTGAAGTTAAATTTTTAAACAGACATAAAATGTTATAATTTTGGAATATGTAGCATCTAGGACACCTTTATTGCAGTAATTGAAATAAAATGTTTGCTTATACTCAAGTATTTAATTATTTTTTCTAAATTTATCTTTAATATTGATGCAATGATTGATCCAATGCAACTCTGATCTTCCTACTGTTCTTCATTCCACTCCATTCGAATGTCTCTTTCACTGAATTCGAGTGCCTTCCACTCTATTCGTAACAGAACCTCAATTGAAGCTGCCAAACTATATGGTAAACAATGCTGTGAGCTCTGCTCAGCTGAGTATAAAAATAGAAATTGTTTTTTATTTGTATTCTATTGCCTATTGTAATAACAATGATTTGGTAAAACACAAATGCTAGCTATCTGCTAAGTGATTAGTAGGTTTGTTTACAAGTATGTATGTTTTAGTTAAGTTGACCATGCGTGCATACACAAGAAAACGTTGGCTGTATACAAGTGTAGCACGTACCTGCTGCAAGTAAATGTAAGCAAGTTGCTCGAGGTCAGGTCAGAAATTAGTTAATATCTTGTGAGCCACAAAATTGTCCAACTTAAAATAAAAAGGGTTTTTTATATTATATATATTTTTTCGAAAATATTCGTGGGGGAAAACAGTATGTAACAATTATTTAAAAAAATCATTTTTTAAGCTATTGCATAGATTTTATCGCGGGCTTGGCGACTAAATCAAAAAAAAACCGTAACGGATATTTTTCAAAAAAGATCCGAAAAGGTTCGGTGTTAGCAACAGGCCAAATACATAAGATTGGATCTCTATCATAATCAACGGTGGGCAGGTTACCAAATTGAGAATGTGTTAGTAAACACGAACGCGTAGCAAGCACGAAAGCAAAATCAATATTTATTTAGTTTGATTTCAATGCTTGAACGGTGTACACGTGACACACGCAATCTTCGGTACTCTGTTTTAAGCGCGCGTGCGACACTTCCTCACCGTACGACCATCGAAATCAAACTAAAAGAGCTGTCGTTGACTTTCACGAAGTAGCCATTGTGCTATCGCTTATCGTATATATATATGGTCGCATACAAGCCAACCTAATAAAACCGCACTGCGTTTTTTTAGCGCACGCAAACAACCGGCGTTTTTTGCCCTAACCCAAATAAGCATGCGTTGCGACAATGTAAAGCATGTGTGCAAACGTCAAATCTTAATGTCACGCAGAACAAAAATTGGAAATCGAGTTAGGTTTTCACGCAGCAAATTCAGTTTGAGTTGCTCTCATACAAGTTGTATGTGCATGAGACATTTTTGACAGAAAATGACTTGCGTTCGTTTATATTAGGTTGGCTTGTTAGCAGGTGCTAAGCTCACGCCCATCCCGGATCATAAAGTTAAAGTTGAAGTTAAAGTTAAAGTTAAAGTTAATATCAAAGTTAAAGTTAAATTTAAAGTTAAAGTTAAAGTTAAAGTGAATGTTAAAGTTAAAGTTAAAGTTAAAGTTAAAGTGAATGTTAAAGTTAAAGCGAAAGTTAAAGTTAAAAATAAAGTTATTAAAGTTAAAGTGAAAGTTAAAGTTAAGGTTAAAGTTAAGGTTAAAATTAAAGTTAAAGTTGAAGTTAAAGTTAAAGTTAAAGTTAAAGTTAAAGTTAAAGTTAAAGTTAAAGTTAAAGTTAAAGTGAATGTTAAAGTTAAAATGAAAGTTGAAGTCAAAGTTAAAAATAAAGTTAAAGTTAAACTGAAAGTTAAAGTTAGAGTTAAATTTAAAGTTAAAGTTAAAGTTAAAGTTAAGGTTGAAGTTAAAGTTAAAGTTAAAGTTAAAGTTAAGGTTAAAGTTAAAGTTAAAGTGAATGTTAAAGTTAAAGCGAAAATTAAAGTTAAAGTTAAAAATAAAGTTAAAGTTAAAGTGGAAGTTAAAGTTTTTTTTTTTTTTTTTTTTTTTGTGTTTCGTGGAAGGAGGAAATGCTTTATGCACTGACCGGGATATTTAAGCCTCACTGCGAGACTCTCCGAGTGTAGGACTCCCTTCTTCCATGAAGGCCTACCCACTAAAACCTAACCTCCCACGGCCCGCGCAAATCCCCGTACCTGGGACCGCGTTTAGCATTACTTCGGGTACGGGTGCGCGCTACGTGAGCTCTATGGCTACTCTCACGCTAATGGGCTAGGCATCCGGCTTCTCGTTTACTGGTAAGTATATGCCTCACATATGTGCTGACCGTATCCCATCTGTCTCTTCGACAGGTCATGTTATTGATGACACTGCCCGGGGATAGGTCGCCAAGTACCTCTTCTACCCTCCTTCGCTGATGGGAGAAGTGCCTGCATTCGAAGAAGGTGTGGCGTACATCGTCTATTTCCCCACAGTACAGACAGCTCGGGCTATCAACCTTACCCATTCTGTGTAGGTATTTGCGGAAGTAACCATGTCCCGTTAGAAACTGGGTCAGGTAAAAGTCTACCTCTCCGTGCGGTCGCTTCAACCATGGATCAAGTTCAGGGATTAGTTCCCTAGTCCACTTTCCTACGATGCTGTTGCTCCACTGATCTTGCCAACGTCGGATCGATTCTTCTCGCGCCTGCATGGCAACAGCAGCTCTACTTGCTTGCGATCCGTTGTCATATATTGTTTTTCTTTCCTCAACGAGAAGATATATCGGTATGGTTCCCGCAACGACCAGGACAGCTTCAGCTGATACCGTGCGGTAAGCCGAAGATATTCGCAGCGCCCCTCTGCGTTGGACCGAGGTGAGGGCGACTCGGTTCTTCCGGTATTTCATTGCGTCCGCCCAGATTTCTGCACCATATAAGAGTATAGAATCCGAGGCTGATGCAAGCAACTTCCTTGTGCATGGCTTTGGGCCACCTGTGTTTGCCATTAATCTACTCAACTGCGCTATTATGCGCGCAGCTCTTTCGCAGGTCCCTCGTATGTGATCCGAGAAGTTGAGTTTGCTGTCTAACCTCACTCCCAGATATTTCGTTGAAGCGAGTGTTGTGAGGATGACGATCTCCGTTTTGGCTGTTGCTAACTGAAGACCGTGCTCAGCCATCCACCTATTTACATTACGCATGACCTGGTTTAATTTTAGCTGTGCCAGCTCGCAGCTTGGTGCTGTTATCACAGCTGCCGGCGTCCTGTAACGCTCTGGTGAGGCGTTGCTTCAGGAGACTCTCCATCAATTTTCCTGCTGTGTCCAACATACATAGGGGACGGTAGGATGATGGAGAGCTGGGATCTCCTTTCCCTTTTGGAATGAGAACCAGTCGTGCTGTCTTCCATATGGTGGGGAAAATTCTTTCTTCGAGACATTTGTTGTACATGTGCAACATAAGTTCTGGGCAGTCGTTTGCAGCTAGTCTAATTGCCTCTGCGGGTATTCCGTCGGGCCCAGATGCTTTCCTAGGTTTCATAGTTCGCACGGCAGTTTTAAGCTCTTCTTCTTGGAATGGTTCCACGTTGCGATCTTCATGGGTAACGTACCCGCCCTCCCTAGGCAGTTGGGTGGGAAACAGGCCATCCACGATGTTCCTTATTTGGTTCTCGTCCATCAGCTGGTTTGGCGGACGGAACTTCTTCATTACTATCTTATATCCCTGCCCCCATGGGTCTCGATCCACTTCCTCGCAAAGCGCTTTCCAGCACTTAAGCTTGCTTTGCTTAATGGCAGCACTAAGAGCTTTCTTCGCTCCTTTGTACGCTTCCGACTTTTCTAGAGCCTCAGGCCTGCCGCGCGCGCGAGTTGCTAGCCTTCGCATCCTGTGGCATATTTTCCGCAGCTCCGCGATTTCGCTATTCCACCAGTATACCTGCTTTTTACCCCTCCACACTCCCCTCCGTGGCATAGAGAGGTTGCAAGCGTGGCGAAGACAGCTCATTGTCTTTTCAACCGTCTCTTCCGTCGGACTGGAGTTGTTGATTATCCGTCGGGCATCCCCCAGTACTGATGCGGAGAACGTAGCAGAGTCGACCTTGGATGCGTCCCATGCTTTTGTTCTGCGTGGCCCGTTCGGAATCTGCCTCTGACCGGGATCGTTTAGGTGGAAAGTGATGTAGTTGTGATCGCTGCCAGTCAGATCCTCTATGACTCTCCATCCAGCAGCGGTCAGCAGCAGGCTTTCTGACACTAGTGTTACATCGGGGATCGAGTATCCAAAGCCTGGCCGTCGGTATGTAGGGGTCGTACCAGTGTTAAGCACGTTCAAACCGAGCCTGGCTGCCATCTCAAGGACTAACCTTCCACGGGTGTTAGTCTGCGGCATTCCCCATTCGACGGCTCTTGCGTTAAAGTCTCCCGCCACAACCAGGTTACTAGTTAAGTCCCTCAGGTCGTCTTCAATAAGTTCAAGCTTCTCCCTGAACGTTTGAATGGGATCATTCGGGGACAAGTAGCAGCTTACTATTGTGGTATTATTCGTAGTTAGGCGGACGTAGCCTTGTCCGGCAACACGGTTCACAATATTGGCGTTTGCATCTGTCATCCAGATTGCGGCGGTGCCGGTGTTGTCTATATGCCAATCATTTCGGGCTCTATAGGGTTCGCTGATGATAACGCTGTTAGCTTTATGCTCTAAGACCAACTGTTGTAGTAGCTCATCAGCAAGTCTGCTCCGCTTTAGGTTGCCCTGGATAAAACTAATCACTATTGAATTGAGACTTTGGCCTTTGCAACAGCGAGTGCCGCTCTGAAAATGCTGCATGCTCCAGATCCAGGGACATGATCAAGCTTCTGTGTATTACACAGGTAACATTTTGGAGCTGCGGTACAGGCCGAAGCTTTGTGGCCGCTTTGCCCACACTTCCAGCAGGCGTTACTCCTGTCTGGACCCTTGCATTCTGCCTTCCGGTGTCCGTAGCCGAGACACCTAAAGCAGCGTTGTACTTCTGCTCGCTGTCTGATTCGGCACTGTATCCATCCGATAGGAATTTTACCTTTCTTTAGTAGGGCGTTGCCAATATTCTCGTCCACTTCGACGACCGCCATTTTCTGTTCTCTTTGGTTTGCTGCGAACACAGAGACACGGAGAGGTCTAGTCATTTCTTCTTTTCCGACCTCCCTCCTTATTGCGTCTTGGATTTCTGTTTCAGTTGTGAGACAGTCCATGCCAAGTACTTCCAACTTCATCCGCTTGGAGAGCTGTTGTGCTTCACCGACCTCTCCTACTGCACTACCTATAGCTGCTCTGAAGGCCGTCCGGTCACTGCAGCGCGCCGTTTCAATCAGTACGTTACCAGATTTGGTTTTTCGTACTGACCGTACCACCGTACCTGTGTCATTAGGGCGGATCTGGCCGCGTATGGCCCCTAGTACCTGGGCATAGCTTTTGCCTTCCACAGGTTTTACCACGAAAGTTGCTGCTTGTCTCCTCTTTCTCGCCCGTTTTTGAGCTTTAGGAGCTTGGACGGGGGTTGCCTGCTTGGCTGGCTGGGCCCGCTGTTTTAGCCTCCGGCGCGCTACATTGGACCAAGACTCACCTTGTGAAAGCGTATTTGTTCTTTCATCTCGTTTCTTTTTGGCTTCCAAGTCCTCCGAGTGGGAATCTGAGCTCGTTCGTGCCCTCTTGCTTTTTCGGCCCGATTCTCTGCTCTCATCTACCTTTTGGGCCCTTAACGATCCCATGCAGCTTAACGCTTCCTCGAGAAGAGCCATACCGGTTTTTATGTCCTTGGACACGGTCTTCTGCTTGAGAGCGGTTTCCTGCATCTCGCGCAGCACTGATACCGCGTACTCCAGCAGTTCGTCTTGGCTCTTCCCTTCGAGGCTTGTGTAGGAGAGTGAGCCTCTTGGCGGAGTCGCACGTTTCTCCTTCCCAACAGCGCGCTGTGCAACGACATTGGGTGAGCTGACCGACGCTTTTTCCCTTGCAGTAGCAGGTGTTGACTGGCTGGGATTATTGCGCAGCTGTGCTTTCGCTGCCTTTGTGTTTTCCGCCGATTCGGTGCCTTGTGTGGGCATTACCGACAAGGTCGCTTTAGCGGGGGTTGTTAAAACCGGCGATCTCAACACTTTAGTGCTCTTCTTGAACACCGCTTCATCGCCCCTTTCTTTCTCGCTTTCTCTACTTTTATCTTCCTTTGTTGTTTTTATTTTGTTGGTCATTTGTTCTATTGGGTCTCCGCTTCAAGCCGCTATCTCCGCACGATGTGCAGTCGCCGTCTTTAATTCCCGTGGTTATCTTTGCAGAAGCAGGGAGGCCACGCGTGGGTTGACACAGGTCCTTATGGGAGTCTGTGTTCAGAGCCAGAATACAGCGTTAGTCAGGAGTCGTCTCAACTGAGCCTGCACCACCAACTTAATGGCGACGTGCTTCGAACGTACTTGAAGACCTGCCAAGGTTTTAACGAGACGGAGACGATGCCGATATTAACCTACCAGCCGTTTCGGCAAGGTGTCACCCTTGCTTATTAAGGTAGTAGCCTATCGTCATCGCCAGCCCGTAGCAATCAGTTCATAATCATATTTCCAGTTTTGGTCAACAGGATCTTACTGGTCTCGATCCTGTGGATGCTTGATGGGGTATTTTAGGGCGGCATCCTATCGCCCTTCCACCGGAACTTTGGGATGTGTTGCCCTTAGAGCAACACATTCCCATTTTTCCACTGGATTGCTCGTTTTGGTTCGCCCTGAGTACTTAATTCACTCAGTACCTCCCGTCTTGTGGGAAGCGTTCCTCTATCCACCACCTGAGGAGGCGCCCGGTAGGGGACCGATACCCCCGCGGGGGAAGTTAAAGTTAAAGTTAAAGTTAAAGTTAAAGTTAAAGTTAAAGTTAAAGTTAAAGTTAAAGTTAAGGTTAAAGTTAAAGTTAAAGTTAAAGTTAAGGTTAAAGTTAAAGTTAAAGTGAATGTTAAAGTTAAAGCGAAAATTAAAGTTAAAGTTAAAAATAAAGTTAAAGTTAAAGTGGAAGTTAAAGTTAAAGTTAAAGTTAAAGTTAAAGTTAAAGTCAACGTTAAAGTTAAAGTTAAAGTTAAAATTAAAGTTAAAGTTAAAGTTAATGTTAAAGTTAAAGTTAAAGTTAAAGTTAAAGTTAAAGTTAAAGTCAAAGTTAAAGTTAAAGTTAAATTTAAAGTTAAAGTTAAATTTAATGTTAAAGTTAAAGTTAAAGTTAAAGTCAAAGTTAAAGTTAAAGTGAATGTTAAAGTTAAAATTAAAGTTGAAATTAAAGTTAAAGTTAAAGTTAAAATTAAAGTTAAAGTTAAAGTTAAAGTTAAAGTTAAAGTTAAAGTTAAAGTTAAAGTTAAAGTTAATGCTAAAGTTAAAGTTAAAGTTAAAATTAAAGTTAAAGTTAAAGTGAATGTTAAAGTTAAAGTTGAAATTAAAGTTAAAGTTAAAGTTAAAGTTAAAATTAAAGTTAAAGTTAAAGTTAATGTTAAAGTTAAAATTAATATTAAAGTTAAAGTTAAAGTTAACGTTAAAGTTAAAGTGAATGTTAAAGTTAAAGTTAAAGTTAAAGTGAATGTTAAAGTTAAAGTTAAATTTAAAGTTAAAGTTAAAGTTAAAGTGAATGTTAAAGTTAAGGTTAAAGTTAAAGTTAAAGTTAAAGTGAATGTTAAAGTTAAAGTTAAAGGTTAAGTTAAAAAAGTTAAAGTTAAAGTTGAAGTTGAAGTTAAAGTGAATGTTAAATTTAAAGTTAAAGTTAAAGTTGAAGTTAATGTGAATGTTAAAGTTAAAGTTAACCTTTGCACTGATATGAATGTTGGAGATTCGAGTTCAACGCTCAGCTCCCGAAAAGCTAGCTGATGAAGAAGTGAAATTCAGAAACATGTCCTAGTAACCATCGCCGTTTGTAAACTTACAATTTTTCTTTTGATAATTTTGATTGAGCTTTAGGCCAGATTATTGAATAAAAGTCGTGAAATGAAGTGAATGAAGTCGAAACATCGAAAAATAAATATATTTTGAATACTACTAAAAAAGAAGTTTTATTCAATAATCTGGCCTAAAGCTCAGTCAAAATTATCAAATTATATTAAACTTACAATTTTTCTCTAATATCAATTACAAAAACCATTGTATAAAGCAATATGAGCAAAGTTCGCTAATTAAATACATATGTTAAAGTTAAAGTTGAAGTTAAAGTGAAAGTTAAATATTAACTTCTCATTTATTCAATAAAAGCAAAGAATTTGTTTTCTTATCGGTCACCACGCTTAAAAAGGTTAACTTGAATTAATATCAAAGACAAAACTTGAATTAATATCAAAGAAAACAAAAGGTTGCATAAATATTATAATTGCATAAGTTGATAATATGCAATAGCTTTACCGCGGCAGTCCCCGAGTGCCACACGTCCTTTTTATACATTATTTAGATTTTATAAAATTAAATATTTTTTAACGCTTTTATAAAGTAAATATTGTTACCTTCAAAATAAAACAAAAATTAATAAGATAGTCATAGGTATAGATATATGGTGCGACAAACAAAATAAGAATGTACGGATATTGAGTGGCGTTTGGGGATCGTGGTTGATTTGTGCGCGAGTAGATAAAATGTTAAGCTATACATATATTGTTAGCGTGTGGAAAATAATACATTGTGTGAGCGTCGGGTTAAGATATACATATATGTAAAGCTATAACGGGGCGTATGTAGAAGCATGTTGCAATTTGTTTCGAGTGCGCAAGAAAAATATATATATTGGAGCATTGGAAAATAATAGATAGTATGTGCGTCGGCTTAAGATATTGTAACGAATTTAGTGCAATTCTGCTTATTTGCAACCTTCTAGTAACGTTCGAATCACTAAACTGTTGAATAAATAACTCCACTATTCAATAATGCAAAATGGCCTTTATTAAAGTACTTCACAAAAACACTTACTTATACTTCGCAACTGATAGCTTGCTTAAATCACACTGATTGTCGTGCCTCTACTGTTGCCGCTTTTATACTCTGTGATTTCTCGTTCGCATACTTCTACGCGATTATATTCTAGAATTTACTAGTTAGTTAGCAGCTATAAAATTACCAACTATATATAGCTTCACATATGCGCGTGTATATGTGAGTGTTACTTGCATAAATTATTGCCTACTTTTGAGCCCATCTCAGATAAGATATATGCATGTGTTTGTGCGTTTTCGCTCCGCTGCGTGTACGTACATCTGTGTAGACATAATGATTGATTCGTTTATGTAGATACAAGTGACTGCCTGCTTTACTGTTGTTGTGGCTTCATTGACTTAGCATCAGACTAGTGATGTGAGTATCACTTAATGTCATTAATATACGTCACACTGCCCTTCACCTAAGTCTCATAGTCCCGATCAGACAAATCTCTCGATCTAAACGCTGCCAGCTTTTCCAAATGAACCACTTTCATTTTGATTCATGGTTTGCCAATGGTTTGTATGCGTTACACTGCATCGTTGATCCGTTTTACTACTTTGTATGGGCCTTCCCAATTAAACTGCAATTTAGGGGACAAACCTTTTTTTCGTTGTGGGTTTTATAACAGCACCAAATCCCCTTCCTAAAAACCTTCCGAATTAATTGCTTTATCGTATCTGGCTTCCAGCTTGTCACTCATAATCTTTCCTCGTTGTCGTACAAGATCGTGTATCTCTCTCAGCTCTTCTTCCAAGACACCAGTGGATTTCTTGACATTTCCCTCCGCATAGGCATCTATCCCAAACTGCAAATCAGCTGGAAGTCGAAGGTCATTACCAAAAGTAACTTTTGCAGGGGTTTGGCCCGTTTTCTCATGCACTGCTGATCGGTAAGCCACATAGAGTTATGGTATGCGGGTATCCCACTCCTTATGGTACTTGTCTACTATTTTCCTTAAATGCTCCTCCAAGGTTCTATTGAAACGTTCCACCATACCATCGGACTGAGAATGCAATGCAGTTCTCCGTGTTTTTCGAATGCCCAACTTCTTACATATTTCTTGGAACACAGCTGATTCGAAATTCCTGCCTTGGTCAGAATGTAACTCCACTGGTACACCATACCTTGCAACCCAATTGTTTATAAACACTTTTGCTACTGTTTCCGCTTCTTGATTTGGGATTGGGTATACCTCTGGCCATTTGTTATAATAATCCATAACCACCAGTACATATTTGTTTCCGCAGTTGCTAGTAGGAAATGGACCTGCGACATCCATAGCGATCCTTTCAAATGGCGCACCTGAGTTATATTGCTTCATCTGGCCATGACTTCGGGTTTTGGGCCCTTTCGCTCTGCTGCAAACCTCGAAGTTCGCAATCCACTCAGTGACCGACTGATGGCAACCAACCCAATACAATCTCTGTTTCCAAGATGACCTCCGCTGGGACCATTATGCAGCTCGCTGAGCACGTCAAGAATCCTCTTTCTGGGAACAACTATCAGTTTCTTCTTGCATTGACAATCCTCACTCTCCCATACTCGATGCAAGCACCCGGATATCAATTCTAAACTGTTCCACTGAGCCCAACATGATTTCGCAATAGGACTCTCTGCTGACATCTCCCCTCTATTTGGTCTTTCCTTTCGTTCGAGCCCTTGCATAACATGTGACAGATCAGTATCTTCTAGCTGACACTTTCTTAGTTGTTCCTTTTCCCATTCATCCGTACATGCTATAGTCATTAGCCGGACATCTATAATGTCTTCTTTAGCCTCAGCTTTGAACAGTGCTTGCATTCCAAACTACTTGGTCTTCGTGACATTGCGTCAGCATTTCCATGGTTACTACCTTTTCGATGCTCAATGAAAAAGTCATAGCTTTGTGGCCGCTCGATCCACCGTTCCAATTTTCCTTCCGGATTACGGAACTGCAGAAGCCATTTCAATGCTGCGTGATCTGTCCTGATGTGGAATCGCTGTCCGTAGAGGTATTTGTGAAAATGTTTAATGCACTCTATAAACGCCAACTGCTCTCTCCGTGTAACGCAGTAGTTCCTCTCTGGTTTTCCAATTGAACGGCTATAATATGCAACTACCTTCTCCTGCCCATCAACCAGTTGTGACAAAAGGCCTCCTATAGCATATTCACTCGCATCTGTATCTAGAATAAATGTTCTACTGGAATCGGATATGCCAACATTGGGGCAATGCACAAACGCTCTTTCAATGTTTGGAAAGCTACTTCTTGCTCCTTCTTCCATTAAAAAGTTTTATTTTTTTTGTTAGCTCGTGGAGGCTATGGGATACGCTGGCAAACTTTTGTACAAATCGTCGGTAATATGTGCACAGCCCAAGGAAACTTCTCAATTTATGCAGATTCTGTGGTCTTGGCCAATCCTTCACTGTTTCTATCTTTTCATTCGCGGTGCAGATGCCCTCCGTCGTTACTTTATGACCCAAGTAACTAACTTGCTTCTTGAACAGAGAACACTTTTTGGGACTAAGTTTCAGACCAGCACCAGCTATTCTTTGGAAAACCTCCTCCAAGTTCTTCAGATGTTCTTCGAAATTCATTCCCAATACGATGATGTCGTCTAGGTACTCTAAGCAAGTTTTCCAATGTAGTCCTTTCAATACCTGATCCATGAGTCTTTCAAAAGTAGCTGGTGCATTACATAGTCCAAAAGGGATCACTGTAAATTCACAAAGACCATCACCGACACTGAAGGCTGTTTTTGCTTTGTCTTCCTCCTTCACTTCCAATTGCCAGTAGCCGTTTTTCAAGCCCAGTGTGGAAAACCATTTCCAGTGGCGGTACGCAATCTTGCGCCATGCAATGATCTTATCTTCTTGTTGACTAAATCCACTCGAATGATGGAATGAGATGCACCCGTATCTACAGTCAGTAAACGTTCCTTTCCATCCACATGTCCTCCGACAGTAAGATTGTTTGACCTTCTTTCCATTTGCGAGATAGAGATTATGGGGCATTCAATTGAGGGAGCCAGATGTCGCCCCTTGCGGCTGACTCTCTTTAGTTTAACGATTGAGTGGACTTGGATAGTTGCTCACCTCAGTCATCTCTGCGTTTACAGCCACCAACATTGTTGGAACTATTAGGACCGGTGCTGCAATGACGTGCAATGTGGCCTGGGTTGCCGCACTTGAAACATTTCATAACTCCAGAGTTTTTCTGTTGTCATCCCTTCAGTGCTTCCAAAACTGTGTCCACCCAATCTGGCCTTTCTACTTCCACACGATGGGCCTTATACGCTGGTTTACTCAAAAGTGAGGCAGTTTCCTGAGTCAGTGCATGGGATACCGTTTCAGCAAATGTTGGCTTTGGGTTCGCATATGTAGCTCGTTTCGTTTCGACATACCGTATTCCATTTATGAAACTCTGGATTTTTGCCCTCTCGGTGTATTCAACAGGTGCGCCCGTATTTGCCAAATAAGCCAACCTTTCAACATCCGAAGCAAACTCTTGCACAGTCTCATTAACTTTTTGGTAACAGTTTTGCAACTCAATTTGGTATATCTGTTTCCTGTGTTCGCTTCCATATCGCCTCTCTAGAGCGCTCATCAATGTTTCATAGTTGTTCCGTTCGTACTCTGAAATAGTCTGTAAGATTTCAGCTGCAAGCCCTTGCAATGCCACGAACAATGCAGCAACTTTATCATCCGCATTCGAGTTGTTCACTGCCGATATCTTCTCAAATTGTAGCTTAAAGATCTGGAAAGGAACAGAACCGTCAAAGGATGGTGTATTCACCTTCGGACTACTCGCCGAAACTGCAAGGTGATTTATTTGCAACTCCTGTATACGACCTCTCAAAGCTTCTATCTCGGCATCAATTTGGTCCTCGAGCTGTACAATTTTTGTATCTTGTGCTTCCAGCTTTGATGTTACCCTTGCTGCCTGTGCTTCTAACTGCGATGCCAAATATGTCTTCTGTTCTTCCAATTGTGATGTTATACGGGCTTCCTGCGATTCCAGTTGGGAAGCCATATCGGTTGATATTTGTGACGACATTTCCGAAATGCGCGCTTCTTGTGCTTCAATCTTCGATGTTATTTCTGACGACATTTCTGAAATACGTGTCTCCTGTGATTCCATCTTGGATGCCATATATGTCTTCTGCGATTCCAGTTGAGATGACATTTCGGTTGATATTTGTGACGACATTTGCTTCAACACTGCTAGTATAGCGTTAGTGTCAACACTTGCCAATGGATTCAGAGTCTTTATCTTCTCCTCCATTTTAGTCGCTGTCTCTTCCACATCAGGATAAAAGACATACTCGTCCATATCAATTCCTTGCAACTCCATTACCTGTCGTAGCCGTGCTTGAAGTTCGATCTTTTTAAAGGTTGTATTCAATCCACGGTTCTTCAAATCCTTTTTCAGTTGCTGGATCTTTAATTCACTCAACTTTGCCACGTCCAAGTTGTATTCAAAATCTTCGGAATTTATTCAACAATTCCTCTTCTGACACCAATTTTAACGAATTTAGTGCAATTCTGCTTATTTGCAACCTTCTACTAACGTTCGAATCACTAAACTGTTGAATAAATAACTCCACTATTCAATAATGCAAAATGCCCTTTATTAAGGTATTTCACAATAACACTTAATTATACCTCGCAACTGTTAGCTTGCTTAAATCAAACTGATTGTTGTGCCTCTACTGTTGCCGCTTTTATACTCTGTGATTTCTCGTTCGCATACTTCTAGGCGGTTCTATTCTAGAATTTACTAGTTAGTTAGCAGCTATAAAATTACCAACTATAAATACGTTTATAGCTTCTCATATGCGCGTGTATATGAGCGTGTTACTTACACAAATTATTACCCACTTTTGAGCGCGTCTCAGATAAGATATACATATATATATATATATTGAGAAACACATTTTTGTTTGATGTTTTTATTGTCTCCTCAGGCCCAGGCAAAAAATCATTATCAATATTCGTTGCTTTTGAAATTCGGCTTAAAATTTGCACATGGAACAGGGGGCCCGGGATTTAGAGGTACTAAGACATTTTTTTAATTCAGGAGAGTCTTTAGTTGTTCCATGTGCAAATTTTAAGCCGAATTTCAAAAGCAGCGAATATTGATAATGATTTTTTGCCTGGGTCTGAGGAGACAATAAAAACATCAAACAAAAATGTGTTTCTCAAAGGGCCTGCTATTTAGAATTACTACGACATTGTTTTTAATTCTGGAGAGTCTTTAGTTGTTCCACATGCAAATTTTAAGCCGAATTTCAAAAGCAACGAATATTGATAATGATTCTTTGCCTGGGCCTGAGGAGACAATAAAAACATCCAACAAAAATGTGTTTCTCAGGGGGTCCGCGATTTAGAGGTACTAAGACATTTTTTTTAAATTCAGGAGAGTATTTAGTTGTTCCATGTGCAAATTTTAAGCCGAATTTCAAAAGCAACGAATATTGATAATGATTTTTGCCTGGGCCTCAGGAGACAATAAAAACATCAAACGAAAATGTATGTCAACCTGAATCCGAAATCGCAAAGTTTTCGTGGTGACACTGATGAAGGTTCATCTTCAAAAAGTCTTCCAACCATACCACCAACTCTTTATAAAAGTCCAGTTTATTTAAACGACTTTGATATCGGTACCGTGAATAATGAGTTTTTGCTATCTGAAGAAGTCAACGAAATAATTAGTCGAGGTCATCAAAAGTGTCCTGTTATTTTTCCACGTGGTTTTCATGACGCGGCATTTCCTACCTCGTTGTTAAACAGAATCTTGCAAATGGAGAGAAAGTGGAGCGTGACTGATTAGTGTGGAGCGCCAGTAGCAATGCTTTTTATTGCCTACCATGTCGTCTGTTAAGCACCAATACTTTAAATCGACCTAAAATTTGTTGTCCTGGCGGATATTCGAAATTGCAGGTGTGGACAAAGCTATACGATAAACTGCCAGCACACGAAAATACTCAAGATCACAGTAAATATTATATTCAATGGCGATCTTTACAAAATCTATTTCAAAAGGGGGCTACAATTTACACACTTTTCAATGAACAGCTAATCACTGAAATTCAAAAGTGGGAAGAAATTTTATATAGAATTTTGGACACTATTTTATTTTTGGGTGAAAGAGGCCTAGCTTTCAAAGGCGAAAGTGAACGAAACGATGGACATTTTTTGGGCATCTAAGGTCTCATAAGCCATTATGATCCTATTCTTAGAGATCATTTTGAGAAAGTTAGGATTTCACAACAGCAGCACAAACGTTTACAAGTTCACTATTTTTCCTCAGACATTCAGAACGAGTTATATATATTTGTGCAAAACACGTGAGGGAAACTATATTAGATCAAGGCAAGAAAGCCAAGTATTTTACTATTATCGTTGATGATATGCCTGATGCTAGTCACGTTGACTACGCTCGTTTTGCGCTATCTCCATTTCAATTCGAAAGCAACAAATTTTACAATTCAAGAACGGTTTTTGGTTTTCGTGAATTGTAACCAAAAAAGTGGTCAGAAAATCGCTGATCTAATTTGCCATACCCTAGGTAAACATGAAATCCCATTAAAAGATTGTCGTTCACAAGGGTACGATAACGGCGCCAATATGAAAGGAGCTTACAACGGAGCACTACGTCACATTCTCGACAAAAAATCGAATGCTGATTACTCGCCTTGTGCAACCCTCAGTCTCAATTTATGTCGTGTTGATGCTGCAGAATGTTGTACGGCTGCAATTACTTTCTTCGGAATTGTACAAAAAAGTTTTACTATTTTCAGCAGTAGTCCACAACGATGGGACATCCCCAAAAAAAATTTACCGAGCTCTCTTCATTGTCTTTCAGACAAAAGCCAAATTTGACTGCCCAAGCATACGGAGATGTTACCGGCATTCTCAAGTACATCAACAAGTTCGAATGTAACTTGCTGTACTCAATTTGGTTCCAAATACTGACTACAATTAATGAAAGAAACGTGGTCCTCCAAGCTAGAGACGCCACCATAGACGTTGGGGTCCGACATTAGCTGATTTGAAGTTGATCTGGAACCAATGGGAAACAATTTTAAACGAATGCAAAACAATTTCTATTCAATTGAACATCTCGCCAAAGTTTCCGGACATTCGAAAGAGAAAACCCAAAAGACGCTCTGAAGATAATTTAAATGAGATGATTACGGATGATTCAGAGTCTGATTTTAAAAACAATACATTCCTGGTGATCGGATATTCGGTAATCACTGGCATTACTGAACGATTTGCAGCTATGAGAAATTTGAACGAGACGTTTTCCTCTTTGTGGCAATTTGAAGACATGGATGAAACTACGGTTCGGGCGAGCGCTGCAAAATTTGTCGAAAAATACAAGTCGGACATTTCTCAAAGCTTAGAATGCGAAATAAATCACTTGAAACATATTTCCGAGGCAAATTTTGATAAAAGTATGTCACCATTGGAATTGCGAAATGCCATCTACGTATGTTCAAAATCTGTATAAGATTTTCCCCAACATTTGTGTTGCTTTACGTATCTTTTGAACTATACCTGTCACTGTAGCTAGTGCAGAACGTTCCTTCAGCGTCCTTTCAAGAATCAAAAACTTTCATAGATCGTGTTCATCTCAAGAGAAAGTTTCAGGACTTGGCACCCTTTGTGTTGAATCCGTTTTGGCAAGGCAGTTAAATTTTGATATTATTATAAAACTTTTGCAGCGAAAAAAGCAAGTAAAGCCACTCTTTGATATCCGAACTTTCTATATTGAATAATTAAAATTTATAATCATCATAAAATTTATCAGAAACGCATTAAAATGTTACCAAATAACTAGAAAAGATTATTTGAAATAATATGTGGCTTTTAAAAGAGAATTTTATTTCTACGTTACAATAAAATAAAATAAATAGTAAATATTCTGTGTTCATTTTATTTTCAGCTCTTAGACCAAAAATCATTTAGTTGATTTGGCAACAATCCATCAATAATGATTCATGAATGGGACGTCATTAATTCAAGTTAATGAAATGCATTAGAGGATTTTTTATAGGGGGCCATAAATAGTTTAGTCCCGGGCCCAGATTTTCTCTCTACGGCATATATATGCATGTGTTTGTGCGTTTTCTCTCCGCTGCGTGTACGTACATATGTGTAGACATAATTATTGATTCGTTTATGTAGATACAAGTGCCTGCCTGCTTTAATGTTGTTGTGGCTTCATTTACTTAGCATCAGACTAGTGATGTAAGTGTCACAAATATTCGTCACAATATATAAGTAAAGCTATAACGGGGCCAATGTTGAAGCATGTTGCGATTTGTTTCGAGTGCGCAAGAAAAATATATACTTATATTGGAACATTGGATACATATTTTATAGAATAACTCAGTCCTCTTTGCAAATAATAGCAGTTTTCTAGGACCCCGCTTAATTGCTGCATCGAGATCTGGCAACTCTGCAGCCCCTAATAGTTGGGGCCTGGCGAGCGCAGGACATGAACACAGAACGTGCTTAACCGTGTCTTCTTTCAGCTCACACTAGCTTTTGTTACTGACGAGGCCTAACTTATAAGCATGTGACGCCAGAAGGCAATTTCCAGTCAGTATCCCCATAGTGAGCCTTAAGTCTTCTATCTTCAGAGATATGAGGCACTTTATGAGTCTAGTATCGTAGGATTTGCACGTGATCTTAGAAATTTTGCAGCCATGCGCTTTTGTCCACGCCTTTCCTGCTTGATGGATAGATGCAACTCCTCTCTACTTTTGATTTCTCCGAAACGGATTGGAACGTCTATCGCCGACTCAGCGAGTGTTGCCCCCTCCTTTGCCAACTCTTTGGCCTTTCCATTACCTTCTATAACTTTTTGATCGGGAACCCAGTAAAGACGTGTGGTTCGGCCTGAGCGAAGCTTCTCCAATGCTTCTTTGCATTCCAGAACACTTATTGATGAAGTAATGTGTGAGATTATTGCTTTAATCACAGCCTGACTAACAATATACATATTGTTTCGCGCAGGGCCATTTTCCCACTGTGCGTCATAAATCTCGCGCAGGGGAGAATGCGCCTGCCCGAATAAATTTACCGTTTTTATACTCAGTTGAGCAGAGCTCACAGAGTATATTAAGTTTGATTTGATAACGGTTGGTTGTACATATATAAAGGAATCGAGATAGATATAGACTTCCATATATCAAAATAATCAGGATCGAAAAAACATTTGATTGAGCCATGTCCGTCCGTCCGTCCGTCCGTCCGTTAACACGATAACTTGAGTAAATTTTGAGGTATCTTGAAGAAATTTGGTATGTAGGTTCCTGAGCACTCATCTCAGATCGCTATTTGAAATGAACGATATCGGACTATAACCACGCCCACTTTTTCGATTTCGAAAATTTCGAAAAACCGAAAAAGTGCGATAATTCATTACAAAAGACAGATAAAGCGACGAAACTTGGTATATGAGTTGATCTTATGACGCAGATTAGAAAATTATTAAAATTTTGGACAAAGGGCGTGGCACCGCCCACTTTTAAAAGGTAATTTAAAATTTTGCAAGCTGTAATTTGGCAGTCGTTGAAGATATCATGATGAAATTTGGCAGGAACGTTACTCCTATTACTATATGTACGCTTAATAAAAATTAGCAAAATCGGAGAATGACCACGCCCACTTTAAAAAAAAATTTTTTTTTAAGTAAAATTTTAACAAAAAATTTAATATCTTTACAGTATATAAGTAAATTATGTCAACATTCAACTCCAGTAATGATATGGTGCAACCAAATACAAAAATAAAAGAAAATTTCAAAATGGGCGTGGCTCCGCCCTTTTTCATTTAATTTGTCTAGGATACTTTTAACGCCATAAGTCGATCAAAAATTAACCAATCCTTTTGAAATTTGGTAGGGGCATATATTTTATGACGTTAACTGTTTTCTGTGAAAATGGGCGAAATCGGTTGATGCCACGCCCAGTTTTTATACACAGTCGTCCGTCTGTCCTTCCGCATGGCCGTTAACACGATAACTTGAGCAAAAAACGACATATCTTTAATGAACTTAGTTCACGTGCTTACTTGAACTTACTTTATCTTGGTATGAAAAATAAACGAAATCCGACTATGACCACGCCCACTTTTTCGATATCGAAAAATGAAAAAAATGCCATAATTCTACACCAAATACGAAAAAAGGGATGAAACATGGTAAGGTACTTGGATTGTTTTATTGACGCGAAATATAACTTTAGAAAAAACTTTATAAAATGGTTGTGACACCTACCATATTAAGTAGAAGAAAATGAAAAAGTTCTGCAGAGCGAAATAAAAAACCCTTAAAATCTTGGCAGGTATTACATATATAAATAAATTAGCGGTATCCAACAGATGATGTTCTGGGTCACCCTGGTCCACATTTTGGTCGATATCTGGAAAACGCCTTCACATATACAACTACCACCACTCCCTTTTAAAACTCTCATTAATACCTTTAATTTGATACCCATATCGTACACACGCATTCTAGAGTCAACCCTGATCCACCTTTATGGCTATATCCATAAATGGCGTCCACCTATAGAACTATGGCCCACTCCCTCATAAAATACTCTTTAGTGCCTTTCATTTGATACACATTTACATGGTTATTTTCCCTTATGTTGTCACCATAGCTCTCAACTGAGTATGTAATGTTCGGTTACACCCGAACTTAACCTTCCTTACTTGTTAAATATACATTTGAGTGCAACATGTCTTGGTATGCCATGATCAAAATTATTGCCCATTAGAGTTGAAGAAAGATTTAAGTTCAGCGAGTGCAGTCAGTCGAGAATAAGACACGGTGCCAGTAAGACCAGAAAAAGAACAAATTGTGTTGTGAAAAGTTACATGTGAAATGTGAGCTAGAAAGTATAAAATAATATAAATTAACTTGAGTTAGAAAGTATAAAATAATATAAATTAATATGAGCTAAAAAGCATAAGTGTGTGAGTTAGGAACTATAAATATGTGGACCAGAAAGTATGTGCATGTGAGCTACAAATTAATGTGATGAAATTGTATGTAGTGTGCCAAGTAAATGTAAGCGAGCTAGAATATTATTAAATTAATAAAAAGGGTTCTTTCTGGCCTTTTTCCCTTATTTGAGTTATTTCCTTGTTGGTATAATTAGGCGGGCGTGAGTGCATGCATGTGAGCACGTAAGTATGCACGAAACATTATGGTCCATGTCGAGCCGAATCGGCTGAAAAAAAAAAAATAATCCTTCGCTTTGCTGTGTTGTAAAATTGTAGGGGCGTGAAGAAGTGTTTGAACATCCGAGCGGAGAGCAAGTGTGCGGTCAGTGTTTAAAATATATTAACAAAAGACAATAAAACAATAACAACAATAAAAATTTAACGCGAAAAAAAGGTGAGCTATAGAAAAAAGTGGTTGAAAGTGAGGGATATTTTTTATACAGTCCACAGTTGGTTGGTGCATGACAAGAAAAATATAGAATTCATAGGTATAGATACATATATGGGGCGAAAAACAAAATAAGAATATATGGATATTGATGGGCGTTTGGGGATCGTGGTTGATTTGTGCGCGAGTAGATAATATATTAAGCTATACAATTGTGACGAGTATTAGCAGCACTAAGGGATACTATCATCTCTAAGCCGATGCCAAGCAGTGAGTTGTATGCACATCAATAATTCAATCATTATGTCTACACATATGTACGTACACGCAGCGGAGAAGTAACGCACAACCACATGCATATATCTGAGATACTCCCGAAAGTATGCAATGGATGTGTAAGTGTTGCTCACATATATACGCGCATGGGGTATGAGAGAATCTATAAAATCATGCATCTGTAGTTACAGTTGAGTAATTTTTTAGCTGATAACTAACTAGTAAATTCTGGAAATAGAAAATAGAAATATGCAAATAGGGAACCAGACAGTATAAAAGGCAGCAACAACAACAACGACAATCAGTTTGATTTAAGACGCTATCAGGCGAGCAATAGTAGTGTTGTTCTGAAGTACTTTAATAAAGGCCATTTTGCATTATTGAATAGTGGAGTAATTTATTCCACAGTTTAGTGATGCCAACGTTAGAAGAAGATTGCAAATAAGGGGAGTTGCAGTAAATTCGTTACAATTGGTGTCAGAAGAGGAATTGTTGAATAAATTCCCAAGATTTTGAATACAACTTGGAATTGACAAAGTGGAGTGAATTGAAGATACAGAAACTGAAGAAGGAATTGGAGAGCCGTAGATTGAATACAACTGGAAGAGTATGTCTTTCCACTTGATGGCGAGGAGACAACAAAAAGTGAAGAGAAAAATGAAACATCGCAGACAGTTACGAGCACAGAATTGAACATGATATTGGCTGCAATATCTGCACAAACATCGACAGTAACATCAATTTCGTCGCAAATGTCATCTCAACTGAAAGAACAGAAGACATATATGGCATCACAATTGGAAATACAGGAGGCACGCATTTCAGATATGTCGACACAGATAACATCCAAGATGGAAACTCAACTGGAAGAACAGAAGACATATATGGCATCCAAGATAGAAACTAACCTGGAAGAACAGAAGACATATATAGCATCCCAAGTGGAATCAAGGTGGCACGTATTTCAGAAATGACGTCGCAAGTGTTATCTCAACTGGAAGACCAAAAGACATATATGGTATCCCAATTGGAAGCGCATGAGGCACGTATATCTGAAATGTCGGCAGAAATTTTGGAACAGGTGTCATCAAAACTGGGAGCGCAGGATGCAAAAATGGCTCAATTTCAGGCAGAAGTGGATGATTTAAAAGGTCGGATCGAGCAGTCACAACCAAATCGTCCAGCTGTTTCAGCAAGCAATCCGAAGGTAAAAACTCCATCCTTTGACGGTTCTGTTCCTTCCCAGGTCTTTAAGCTATAGTTTGAGAAGACCGCAGCAGTGAACAACTGGAATGCTGAAGATAAAGTTGCAGCTCTATTCGTAGCATTGAAGAGGCCAGCAGCCGAAATCCTACAGACGAATCCCGAAGGAGAGCGGAACAACTATGAAGCTTGCTTCAGACATTGAAAGATTAGCTCATCTTGCAAATGCGGACGCACCTGTAGAATACACTGAAAGGGTAAAGACTCAGAGTTTTATAAATGGCACACGGGACGTCGAAACAAAGCGAGCTACATACGCAAGCCCAAAGCAAATATTTGCTGAAACGGTATCCCATGCACTGACTCAGGAAACAGCGTCACTTTTGAGTAAGCCCGCATACAAAGCTCATCGCGTGGAAGTGGAAAGGTCAGACTGGGCAGACACAATTTTGGAAGCATTAAAAGGAACGCAGCAGAAAAACGATGGTGGCGTCAAATGCTTTAAATGTGGAAAGTCAGGGTACACTGCATGTTATTGCAGTACCAATCCTAACAGTTCCAGCCATGTGGGTGGCCGTAAACGCAGAGCTGAAGAGATGAGCAAATCCACTCAATCGTTAAACTAAAGCGAATCATCCGCAAGGGGCGACAGCTGGCTCCCTCAATTGAATGCCCCGTAGTCTCTATCTCGCCAAGTGGAAGAAGGTCAAGCAATCTTACTGTCGGAGGACATGTGGATGGAAAGGAACGTTTACTGACTGTAGATACGGGTGCATCTCATTCCATCATTCGATCAGATTTAGTCAACAAGAAGGTAAGACCATTGCTTGGAGCAAAATTACGTACAGCCACGGGAGAGGAATCCAAGGTAATTGGAGAAGTAGCATGTGAAGTAGCAATTGGGAACGTCACGGTACTACACAATTTTATAGTGGCGGAGATTTTTGATGAAATCATAATTGGAGTGGACTTCTTAATCGACCAAGGCATCAAGATCGATATGCAAAGCAAGACGATGCGATATAAGAACATGGATGTGTTACTTAATTTCGGCTACGAGAGAGACTACAGCAGTAGACAAGTGCTGGTGGAAGAGAGTCAGCAAATACCACAAAAATCCGAAGCAGTCATTTGGGCAAAGTTTGATGGAGATTGTGGGACAACAAACTGTGGGCTGTCGAGGCAGCAAACAAATCAACACCGAACATACTTGTAGGAAAAATCCTGGCTATAACAAAACGGGATGTACGTATCCCGGTAAGAGTACTCAATGAGTTCAAGTCACCACTCAAACTGACCAGAGGAGCTATTTTGGGAAAATGCCAAGAGGCTGAAGTAATAATCAATTATGAACAGGTCCAGGAAGAGGTTTCAACTAGCAATATTGATCTCTCAGATGACATCATGGCATGGACGGAGGGACTAGAGGAAGACTATCAGAGTAAGGCAAAACAACTGCTCCTAAAGTACGGGAATATATTTGACCAAGATGGCTCAAAACCAGGCTGTATCAACGTTTTGAAACATCAAATTGACACTAGAGATACGAAGCCGATCCGTCAAGCTCCACGTAGTGTTCCACTGGCGAAGCGGGAAGTTGTGAGTCAAATCATACAAGAAATGAGGGACAGCGGAGTTATCGAACCATCAGCTAGTCAATGGAGCTCACCGGTAGTACATGTAAAGAAGAAGGATGGACAAATTTGCGTGGACTACCGGAAGTTGAATGACGTTACGTAAAAGGACAGCTACCCGTTGCCAAGAATTACCGACACTCTGGACTCGCTCTCTGGTACGAAATGGTTTTCCACACTGGACTTGAAAAGCGGCTACTGGCAAGTGGAAATGAAGGAGGAAGACAAAGGGAAAACAGCCCTCAATGTCGGAGATGGTCTTTGGCAATTTACATTGATACCTTTTGGACTATGTAATGCACCAGCTACTTTTGAAAGACTCATGGATCAGGTACTGAAAGGACTACATTGGAAAACTTGCTTAAAGTACCTAGACGACATCATCGTATTGGGAAAGAAATTCGAAGAACATCTGAAGAACTTGGAGCAGGTTTTCCAAAGAATAGCTGGTGCTGGTCTGAAACTTAGTCCCAAAAAGTGTTCTCTGTTCAAGAAGCAAGTTAGTTACCTGGGTCATAAAGTAACGACGGAGGGCATCTGCATCGCGAATGAAAATATAGAAACAGTGAAGGATTGGCCAAGACCACAGAATCTGCATGAATTGAGAAGTTTCCTTGGGCTGTGCACATATTACCGACGATTTGTACAAAATTTTGCCAGCGTATCCCATAGCCTCCACGAGCTAACAAAAAAAAAATAAAGCTTTTGAATGGAAGAAGGAGCAAGAAGTAGCTTTCCAAACATTGAAAGAGCGTTTTTTCACTAACCCAATGTTGGCATATCCGATTCCAGGCGCAACATTTATTCAAGATACAGATGCGAGCGGATATGCTATAGGAGGCGTTTTATCACAACTGATCCATCGAGTGACTACAAAGCTATGACTTTTCCATTGAGCATCGAAAAGGTAGTACCCAATGCTGACGCAATGTCACGAAGACCATGTAGTTTGGAATGCAAGCACTGTTCAAAGGCCGAGGTTAAAGAAGACATTATAGATGTCCGGCTAATGACTATAAGATGTACAGATGAATGGGACAAGGAACAGCTAAGGAAGTGTCAGCTAGAAGATCTGTCACATGTTATGCAAGGGCTCAAATGAAACGAAAGACCAAACTGAGAGGAGATGTCAGCAGAGAGTCCCATTGCGAAGTAATATTGGGCACAGTGTAACAGTTTAGAATTGATATCCGGGTGCCTTCATCGAGTAGGGGAGAGTGAGGATGGTAAATGCAAGAAGAAACTGATAGTTGTTCCCAGAAAGAGGATTCCTGAAGTCCTCAGCGAGCTTTATTATGGTCCATGTGGAGGTCATCTTGGAATCACGAAGACGCTCGAGAAAATTAAGCAGAGATTCTATTAGGTTGGTTGCCTTCAGTCGGTCACCGAGTGGATTGCCAACTGCGAGGTTTGCAACAGAGCGAAATGGCCCAAAACACGAAGTCATGGCCAGAGGAATCAGTATATTTCGGTTGCACCATTTGAAAGGATCGCCATGGATGTCACAGGTCAATTTCCTACTAGCAACCGCGGAAACAAATACGCACTGGTGGTTATTGATTTCTTCAGTAAATGGCCAGAGGTATACCAAATCCCAAACCAAGAAGCAGAAGTGGTTACAAACGATTGGGTAGCAAGGTATGGTGTACCAATGGAGTTAAATTCTGACCAAGGCAGGAATTTTGAATCAGCTGTGTTCCAAGAAATGTGTAAGAAGTTGGGCATTCGAAAAACACGGACCACTGCTTTGCATCCTCAGTCCGATGGTATGGTAGTAGACAAGTACCATAAGGAGTGGGATACACACATATCATTATTCTTGATGGCTTACCGATCGGCAGTACATGAGACAACGGGCTAAACACCCGCAAAGGTAATTTTTGCAATGACCTTCGACTGCCAGCTGATTTGAAGTATGGGATAGATGCCGACGCGGAGAGAAATGTCAAAAAATCCACTGGTGTCTTGGAAATAGAGCTGAGAGAGATACACGATCTGGTAAGGCAACGAGCAAAGATTATGAGTAACAAGATGAAAGCCAGATACGATAAAGCAATTAATTCGGAAAGGTTTCAGGAAGGAGATTTCGTGGCCACAACGAAAAAAGGTTTGTCCCCGAAATTGCAGTGTAATTGGGAAGGCCCATACAAAGTTGTAAAACGGATCAATGATGTAGTGTACCGCATACAAACCATTGGCAAACCACGAACAAAAATGAAAATGGTTCATTTGTAAAGGATGGCAGCGTTTAGATCGAGAGATTTGTCTGATCGGGACGATCACACTTAGCTGCAGGGCAGTGTGACGAATATTAACAGCACTAAGGGATACTATCATCCCTAAGCCGATGCTAAGCTGTGACTTGTATGCACATCAATAATTCAATCATTATGTCTACACATGTACGTACACGCAGCGGAGAAGTAACGCACAACCACATGCATATATCTGAGATACTCCCGAAAGTATGCAATGGTTGTGTAAGTGGTGCTCACATATATACGCGCATGGGGTATGAGAGAAGCTATAAAATAATACATCTGTAGTTAAAGCTGAGTAATTTTATAGCTGATAACTAACTAGTAAGTTCTGGAAATAGAAAAGCCTAGAAATATGCAACGAGGAAACCAGACAGTATAAAAGGCAGCAACAGTAGAGCACGGCACGCTATCTGGCGAGCAATAGTAGTGTTATTCTGAAGTACTTTAATAAAGGCCATTTTGCATTATTGAATAGTGGAGTTATTTATTCAACAGTTTAGTGATTCAAAAGTTGGCAGAATGTTCCAAATAAGGGGAATTGCAGTAAATTCGTTACAATATATTGCGAGCGTGTGGAAAATAATACATAGTGTGCGCGTCGGTTTAAGATATATATGTAAAGCTATAACGGGGCGTATGTTGAAGCATGTTGCGATTTGTTTCGAGTGCGTAAGAAAAATATATATATTGGAGCATTGGAAAATAATACATAGTGTGCGCGCCGGTTTAAGATATATATATAAAGCTATAATTGGGCATATGTAGAACCATGTTGCGATTTATTTCGAGTGCGCAAAAAATTATATATATATATTGGAGCATTGAAAAATAATACATATTGTGTGCGACGGTTTGGAATGTAGATATGTATAGCTATAACGGCGCGCTGGTAGTTTGGTTTTACGTGAGCAAGTAAATAATGTATTGAGCTGTGCATATATTGCGAGCACTGAGAGAAATATGTTGTGCGCATCGGTCTAAAATATATGTGCAAAGCTATAGCGGGGCGCTGGGAAAAAATATTGCGATTTGTTTTAAGTGCGCGAGTAAAAAAAAAAGAGCATTGGTCTTTACATATTGTGAGCGTTGAGAAGAATATATTGCGCATCGGTTAAAATATATGTATAGCGATAACGAGGTGCTTGTACAGCCATGTCGTGGTTGTTTTGCGTGCGCGAGTAGCTGATGCATTGGGATACATATATACGGGGCGAGTGGTTAGTGTATTGAAGTATACATATATGGTGCGAGCAGAACAAAACGTATATGTATGTATAGCGGGGAATCTGTGAAAACATGTTTCGATTTGTCTGAGTAGATATTACGCATCATGTAAATTTATGCAACGGTGAGCAGCTTTACATATATGGGGCTGGCCAGTGGGCAAGTGTGTGTACATGCATATAGAAGATGTTGTAATGATGTATTGTACAATGGTATTTAACATGAACGAGAATGGCAAGAAGTATATGGAAAATTAAGAGTAGTTTGGGGCATAGTGAAGAAAAGTAGTGCAGGTGTGGGCGCAGATATTGGCAATCGCATGTTTGATTTTGTGCTACTTATGAGGGGCACGGACTAGGTGGGCCAGAGATCAAACGTACATGCGAGCCAAAAATATTCATAGTGGGCGCAGATGTGGGCATCGCATGTTTGGTTGTGAGCTAGTTGTGAGGGGCACGAATTAAGTGGGCCAGAAATCAAACGATCATGCGAGCAAAGAATATACATAATGGTGCTAGAATTTGGAGCATTAGAATTATATTGTTTGTTTGGTGCTAATTATATGGGGCAAGGTTTATGTGGCCCAGAGATTTAAAAAAAAAACATACGTGCTGGTGCGAGAAATATAATCAAAGCTTCCATATTGAGTTGTGGCGAGCTTGTTTATAGAATTTGATTGGGGCAAAGTAGAAGGAGCTAGAAAGCGAAAGCTGTGGGCATATGTTTAATAATCGCTAACTTTTATATAAATTCGTTGTTTGTTTGGTTTATTTCATTGCAGAAATGGCATCGCAGAAAAAGCTGAAGTTATATGCAGCCATGATTCAAAGGGGGCTAGATTTTTGTAGGAGCGTTTGCTTTGAACAAGCATCAGGGGGCGAGGTTAGAGTAAGGCTAACCTCGATAAAGTTAGCCTGGCAATCGCACAACGAAGAGTGCGCAGCGGTGATTGAATATGTGAGCGAAAAGGAGCTAGACCAGTTTTGTGAGCAGAATCTAGCTGTAGTCGAGGCAGATTATTTTGAGGCGCATGCGAAAATGCAGAAAAATTTGAGAAGGAGAAGCTGATTGAGGGGCCAGACAATAATAAGCAACCGATTAATGTGCAGGTGCAAATGCCAGTCCAACAGAATAATCTAAAAAATACAGAATAATCTAATGTGACGCATGAGGTGCGGCGTCAGCTACAGGCACAAGGACTCCCGGTGGAACACTGGATTTTTTCATGGTGCACATGTTGCACGAGGGCTTAGACACTGAAACAGCCAAACAGTCATAGCTAGCAAGGAAAACCAATATTTCGAAGTTAGATGACATGTTATCCTTTTTGGATAGGCAAGCACTGGCGCTAGCAAACACATCTGATAACCACAGGCGCGTAGAATCGGCAGTTGTCATGCCGCGGCGTAATCCAAAGCAACAGAGTGGAGCAAGGCAACAAGGGGCTAGAGCAGAACAGCAAGCTGGGGCTAGAGCAGAACCGTCATCATCAGGGGCAAGAACAGGGGCATCGTCATTGGGTGCAAGAGCCATGCCGATGATCTGTGATGCATGTGGCGAAAACCAAATGCTATATCATTGTCCAGAATTCATGGCGCTAAGCTTGAGGGAATATATGTCCCCCCGCCCGATTATGACGAAGTTAGAATAGCAATAACCAGATTGAAAAACAACAAGGCCGTGGGCGCTGATGGATTGCCTGCGGAGCTATTCAAGTTCGGCGGCGAGGAGTTGGTAAGGCGCATGCAGCAGCTTCTTAGCAAAATATGGGCGGACGAAAGCATGCCCGACGGTTGGAATCTAAGTGTTCTTTGCCCAGTCCACAAGAAGGGGGATACTGCAAAATGCACCAACTATCGTGGAATCAGCCTTCTTAATATCGCATATAAGGTCCTTTCAAGTGTATTGTGCGAAAGATTGAAGCCCACCGTGAACCGGCTGATTGGACCTTATCAGTGCGGCTTCAGACCTGGTAAATCTACCATCGACCAGATTTTCACAATGCGCCAAATCTTGGAAAAAACCCGTGAAAAGAGAATCGACACACATCACCTCTTCGTCGATTTTAAAGCCGCCTTCGACAGCACGAAAAGGAGCTGCCTATATGCCGCTATGTCTGAATTTGGTTTCCCCGCAAAACTTATACGGCTGTGCAAAATGACGTTGAGCAACACCATCAGCTCAGTCAGAATTGGGAAGGACCTCTCCGAGCCGTTCGAAACTAAACGAGGTTTCAGACAGGGTGACCCCCTATCGTGCGATTTCTTTAATTTGATGCTGGAGAAAATTATACTAGCTGCAGAACTTAACCGCACTGGAACAATATACTATAAAAGCGTGCAATTACTGGCATATGCTGATGACATTGATATCATCGGCCTAAACACCCGCGCTGTTAGTTCTGCTTACTCCAAGCTGGAAAAAGAAGCGGTAAAGATGGGTTTGATGGTGAATGAGGACAAAACGAAGTACCTGCTGTCATCGAGCAAAGAGTCAGCGCATATGCGCCTTGGCAACCACGCTACTGTTGGCAGCCATAATTTCGAAATAGTAAAAGACTTCGTTTATTTGGGAACCAGCATCAACATTAGCAACAACATCAGCACTGAAATCCAGCGAAGAATCAATCTTGCCAATAAATGCTACTTTGGACTAGGTAGGCAATTGAAAAGTAAAGTCCTCTCTCGGCGAACGAAAATCATACTCTACAAGTCACTTATCGTACCCGTCCTGCTATATGGGGCAGAAGCATGGACCATGACAACAGCAGATGAAGCGGCTTTGGGAGTGTTCGAGAGAAAAGTTCTTCGAAAGATTTATGGACCTCTACGCGTTGGCGATGGCGAGTACCGAAGAAGATTTAATGATGAGCTGTACGAGCTATACGCAGACATCAACATAGTCCAGCGAATTAAAACGCAGCGGCTGCGCTGGCTAGGCCATGTTATGCGAATGAAAGATGATGCTCCGGCCAGGAAAGTGTTTCTATCGGAACCCGCCTATGGAAGCAGAGGTAGAGGGCGGCCCCCACTCCGTTGGAAGGACCAGGTGGAAAACGATTTAAACTCCCTTGGTGTGACCAATTGGCGCCGGTTGGCGGAGCGAAGGAGCGACTGGCGCGCCTTGTTGGACGGCCATAACCGTTTAGACGGTTAAGCGCCAATTAAGTAAGTAAGTAAGTAAGTAAGCTTGAGGGCCAGAAAATAATTCATGGGGAAAAGAAATTTGTGCCCAAATTGTTTTAAGAAGGGGCATGGAGCTGAAAACTGCTACCAGGCAGAATGCTGGAAGTGGCCTCGTAGGCCAAAGCATAATAGTGTGCTATGCCCGAATCGGGAACCGAAGAAACAGCTAAATACCGTGCAGGTACAAACGCAGCACAATACTTCTATACCAAAGAGAAAATTCGGTTGACAATTAAAGGGGGCAAGGAGACAAACAAACGCGGTGCAAGAAGAGGGCAAGAAGGGGCGAGATGACCATAAAATATTAGACGCTTCAGAGACAGAAGAGCCAAGAAGAAAATTTATGAAAAGTGAAGCTATAATTCAAACAAATAAACCTATTCGTTCTAATGAAAAGTATTCAGTGAATTTTAATAAGGGGCAAGAGCGGGTAAGAGCATTATTGCCAACGGCAATGATCAAAGTCGTTATGAACGGCTATGAATTGGGGCCTGTCCGAGCGTTGCTAGACACGGGGGCACAGATTAATATGATAACTTTTATATTGCAGCAAAGGTATGGTATAATTACAGAACCGATCGGGGAAAATATGGTTGGCATTAAGGGCAATCCGCTGCAAGTGAGCAAGAGGAATATGTTGGTGCTAAAGCCTTGGTATTCATCGAGTGTGCAGATCAGTTCACAATGTTGGATCCTGCCCAAGGAGAGCCAGCGGTCTCCGGTGCTTCCTGAACCAGGTACAATGGTAGGTCCGATATATCATTCTGTAGAAGGTGAGTTAGCTGACCCAAAATACTGGGTACCAGAAAGTGTGCATATGTTACTTGGGGATAGCTTAGTTGCAAGGATCGTCATTAAAGTAATACGAAATAACTTGGATGGAATAGCTTTGATGCAGACAACAGTGGGCATAGTCATTTTTGTTGAATGTGCGCAAAGTCTGAATGGACAGACAGGTGAGCTTTTGTCAATGGTGAGCTACAAAGTTAATAGAGAGCTAGACAAGTTAATTACAAAGTTTTTGGAAATGGAGCAGGTGCATGAGTGCTAAATGCAAACCGAGGAAGAAGAGTTAGTAGAGAAGATTTTCCTGGATACTCATTATAGATATATGGATGGCCGGTTTGTAGTTACTATACCCATGAAAGATATCAAGGATATAGGAATTTCACGAGAAATTGCGCTGCGAAGGTTTCTATACTTAGAGAAACGGTCAGAAAAGGAGCCAGAGCTGAGAGCGAGATATATAGAATTTATGAGAGAATATGAGGAGCTGGGGCATAAGAAGATCATGGATAAATATTCGTGGCAGAGCGCGTTGACGTATTATATCCCACATCATGTGGGCAAAAATTTCGTGTTGTTTTTGACGTAAGTTGTCGCACCAACAAAGGGGTGCGGACATTAAAATGATGTTCCGACAATTTAAGATTGCAATGAATCAATGGGATCTGCAAAGGATCTTTTGGCACGAGAATAAAGAGAAACCGTTAAGAGAATATTGGCTGACAGTAGTGACATACGGTATGACATCATCAGCATACAACGCGGTGAGAGCAGTAATACAGTATGCTAAAAAGGCGCAAGATAACTATCCAGAAGCTGCAGAAGCTATCATAAACGATATGTATATGGATGATTATGTGACTGCAGCAAATAGTGAGCAAAATGCGATCAAGCTAGCGAAGCAAATAGATTATATACTTAATGGTGCGGGTTTCAGCCTCCGGAAGTGGAGGTCAAATAGTAAGGAGCTTATGACGGTGCTAGAGTCTAAGGAGCAAGATGTCTTAAAGTTCGAAGACGAAGCGAAGGTGCTAGGGCTGGTATGGTTGGTCTCACCAGATCAATACACATTTACAGTGAAGACGATAGAGCTTCCAACTGTTATAACAAAACGGGTTGTTGTGAGCTGTGTGGCGCAACTATTTGACACAAATGGGTATATATCGCCGGTAATTGTAATAGGAAAGGTTCTGATACAGGACCTATGGCGCTTGAAGATAAAATGGGATGAAAAGTTATCATCCGAATTGGAAGAGAGATTTAAAAACATTCGTAGCTAATAGCGTTTCAACCATTCAGGATAACACCACAGCGAAAAACTGGAAAGTGAAATCTATGAAATTCCATTTAATTAGAATTGTGGGCCAGAAAACGCTGGCACAAGACCAGCTTGTAACGTAGGTACGAGACTTTGGTCGCAAAGAAAAGTTATGATACAACATTTTTGGAACAGATGGCAAGTTGATTATTTAAACAGTATGCAAGAACGAAAGAAATGGCGCAAGGAGCGAGAGAATCTTAAGGTGGGACAAATAATAATAATCAAAGCAGAGAATTTTTCACCAGCCCAGTGGGCATTGGGGCGAGTGACCGAACTGGTGCTTAGTAAGGACAAACTGGTTCGATCTGTTGTGGTGCAGACACAAACGAGGAAATTAACGAGACCAGTACAATAGATATGCATACAACCAGTGGAGCCAGACACAGCTGAACAGCGGTAATAGATGAAGCATTTGGGGCCAGAAGTTATGTAGATATTTATATATGTATATTTGAACTTAGTTTAGAAAACCATAGGTTTTCGCTGGCACTGTTTCGCGCAGGGGCATTTTCCCACTGTGCGTCATAAATGTCGTGTAGGGGAGAATGCGCCTGATCGAATAAATTTACCGTTTTTAAATATACATTTGATTGCAACATGTCATGGCTTGCCATGATCAAAACTATTGCGCATTAGAGTTGAAGAAAGATTAAAGTTGAGTGAGTGCAGTCAGTGGAGAATAAGACACGGTGCCAGCAAGACCAGAAAAAGAACAAATTGTGTTGTGAAAAGTTATATGTGAAATGTGAGCTAGAAAGTATAAAATAATATAAATAAAAGTGAGCTAGAAAGTATAAAATAGTATAAATTAATGTGAGCTAGAAAGTATAAATTAATGTGAGATAGAAAGCATAAGTGTGTGAGCTATGTACTATAAATATGTGGGCTAGAAAGTATGTGCACATTATTAAACTAATAAAAAGGGTTTTTCTGGGCTTTGGCCTTAGTAAGGTTGGCTCCGTCGTATGTAGAAGATACTTGTAATGCAGGTAAAACGACATTACACCTTTTTCCCTTATTTGAGTTGTTTTCCTTGTTGGTGTATTTAGACGGGCGTGAGTACGTGCGTGTGAACACGCAAGTATGCACGAAACACATATAAATTGACGCGACTGCAGTTTAAGCACACTTCCCCAGAATTTCTGCTGCTTTCTTCACTGCTATAATTTCCGCCTGAAAAACGATGCAGTAATCTGGCAGCCTGTATGATCTACTTTTTTCTGGTTCAACTCAGTAAACAGCGGACCCAACCCCTTCCTTTAATTTGGAATCATGTTAGTTAGTTTGGTTGATTCTTAGACCTGGAAAAAATTTGACTTTTCTTCAGAAATTTTCGTGTTAGCATTATGAAGTGCGTTAATTATAATCCGGATGTGTTCCATATGTTCTTCTGGTGTAGATGAATAAATTAGTACGTCATCAATATAAACATACGCGAACTTTCCGATATACTCTCTAAGGATGTCGTCAACGCATCGTTGAAATATGGAGGGTGCATTCTTTAACCCGAATGGCATTCTGATAAATTCATACTTTGCGCCGTTGACAGAGAATGCTGTCTTTTCTCGATCAGGTTCTTTAATTAAAATCTGGTGAAACCCTGATTGTAAATCTATTGTGGAAAAAATCTGTCAGTAATCGTATGAGAATTTATCTTTTGGAAGTCAACAACCATTCGCCGTTTGGGCTTGCCTTGGTTATCGGTGCCCTTTTTTGGTACAGTCCATATAGGTGAATTATATGGGCTTTTGCTTGGTTGTATTATACCGTCGTTTAAGAGTTTCTCAATTTCTTTCTTGACAAAGTCGTGATCGGACATGGGATATGGGTATTGTTTTGTCCATATAGGGTCTTCCGATTCGGTCTTGATAGCTGCTCGTATTGTGGTTGGAAAAGGCAATTTACCATTTGTATTATTATTTCTATTCATTAGCTCTTCCACCTGATCTTTAAATGTTTCGTTATTTATTGTATAATTAATCCTTGGTTCTGCTGCCAGGATCTTCTTCTTCTGATACTTCAAGCTATAGTCAAATAACCTAACTTCTGCCTTCATTTGGCGTAATCCCTGTTATCCGAGTATCATGTCAAAGTCGTTTAGTTCCCTTATTTCATAGAACGTTAAATGATGCCCGTACATCGTTATAACTTTTTAGAATTTACAATTGAGTAACCATGTAAGGTTTTGGTTTTAAATGGTTTTAATTTAATAGATTTTCCCATATTACAATTTATATTAATGTAATTGTTAGTGGAGCCTGTGTCAATTAATAAGGTAACGGGTGTGCCGGTTAGGCCGCATTTTGTTTGTAAGCAAGGCAACCCGTTTATTCGCCTAAAAAATACTGCCTGTTTCAAATTGTTCCTCATAATTATGTACATCCACTGACTCTAGATCTTCTCTGTTTAATTGGTTAATTATTTGGAACTTCCTATCTGGCGGAGAAGTGGCGTTATTGTAGCTAGATGCCCTACCTCTTTTATATACATGGTTTGATTTAAAAGGATTTTGACTTAGGCATTATTGTACTTGGTTGTCTGCATGAATTGTCTGGATTGGTCTATGTCCATTGGAGTAGGTGTGGGTTGTTGGTGTCGCTGTGGTGGTTGTTGTTGGTGTTGTTGATTAAAACTACTTGCCTGGTAGTTGTGATTCTGCATCCTTACGTTTGGCTTGTAATATCTTTCCTCTTTATGTTGTGAGTAGGTGTTTCGGTTTGTGCTGTGTTGATGCCGTCTGCTGTGACTTTCTAGTCTGGGCCGTGTCTCGAATTCCGCATTCTCATTGTCGTGAAAAATGCTAGAAGCTATCGCATATGCCGATTCCAAATTTTCTGGGTTATGGCTGTACAATATACCGCTTGTATATTTGGAGTTTACCCAAGAATAAACGTCATTATTGCCTCCTGATTAGCGTATGCTATCATTCCCTTGTGATCATTGGACATCTCAATTTTTGATAGGGCTAAATTAAGTGCCTTAGAAACATCGCTGTGGAATTCTGCAAGGGTTTTTCTACCCTGTGTGATTCGCTTCATTTCATCCAGGAGCACATATAGTAGGCGTTGGTCTGCATATGTATAATCCAATCTATTAATGATTGAATAAAAATTCAATTGGGTGTTGTGGTTCGCCAGAACGTTAGCAGCTGGTCCAGTAATTTTTGTGCGCATTATTCCCAGAGCACTGTAATATTTGGGGTGGTCTTGGAAGGTCTTTATAGCTTCCATGAATGTCCACACTTGCGATCTCCATGATCGGTATTGCTCCATATCCCCGTCAAATTTTGGTAGGGATTTGAAAAGCTCAAAGTCGATATCGTTGGCGTCAGTAATATTTAGTTTTACCTCTTCGTACAAAACCAATGCTTCCGGAGCGTTTCGTTGTTCTAGTGAGGCAATTTTCTCCATGAATTCCGTTTTATGTTGCTGCATCTGGTTCGTCAGTACGGTGAAATGGGCATTTAGTTGGGCCAGTTGTTGTTCCATTGTACACTTATTTATGTTTCTGTGTTCGTCGTAGGGTTTTTGCTTTTTTCCGCTCCGAAGTCTCCGTAAAGTACCCAGATTTTCACTTCACTTTTTTATCTCAATTTTTCAGAGATTTTTTTTTTTTTTATTATTATTTATCCACTTTTTTCAGTAAACGAGTGTTGGAAGTCTTTCTTCCCGTGGATCGCTTTTTTCAATAGAAAAAAAGCTTAAGGTTCGGTTGAGCCCCCAGTTATGAGTCCGTGTTGGAAGTTGAAATAAAAATATAAGCAGAAGCTTATTTCAATCTTCGTTTATTTTCAGAACTGACTACATTTTTGTGTTTACTTCTATTTATACTAATTCTAAATATTGTTTGTTCATTGACAAGGTTGTTATTCGAAAGATGTTTACATGTTAAGTATAATGTTATCAAAATGCTTTGTTACTTATGAGACAAACAAGATTATGTTTCTTTGTTTGTTCTTCATTATCTCTTAAAGGGAAAAATGTTATTGTTATTGTTATTGCTTACAGATATTTTAATTCGTAAACAATAATTATGTGTGTGTTTGGTATGTATATATGTATATATGTATGTATCTATCTACTTAGGGTCTAAAGGTGTTAACTCTCGCGAGGGTATCGTTTTGAACATCGTCCATACTGGGCGATGATAAATTATCACCCCACATGGGCCGTGGGCGCGTGAGGTAAACCTCGCTTTTGCCATTCAACGTTAAATGTATGGCATCTAACTTTTCCAAAAATATCTTGTTCTGTAATTAAACTCATGAGTTGGTGTAGTTTGATATGGAATACTCTTGACACAATATCACGGCGCTCACTTGGTCGTTGATTAAGAAGCAATTCGTTTTTGATTTCACTCCACTCTGGAGTGCACGTGAATTTTGACGGACGGTAATGACGGACATATAAGAGGGCGTCTTGTGACCGTTCATGCAAATATAGAGGCTATCCAGTAAATGAAGACGGCAAAATTACTAACTGACCAATATTTTCAGGATTGCAATCCACGTTAACAGCATCCCTTAGATGCACGCAGCGTCTTTGGTGTGCTCAACCTTTTGGTCATCAGTTTAGCAGCCATGTCCACACAGTATCGGTTAAAGAGATATCCATATCTATGAAGCGCATTAAAGCTATTTTCTCTAATCATTATTTTATATGCATAAAATTGCATGCATGAAACTGTTTTTTGTGGGTTAGGTGCCACACTGCTTGGAGAAGTTTGCGGTATATTTTGCTGTTCCCGTCCTCACCAAAATATGATACGGTGTTACAGGGAGTCATATGAAGAATGAATTTCTGACACAGGTTGGAGAGTGTTATCGTGGGACTGTAGGACAATATCGCGGGGACCAGCATTTTCGTCAACTATCAGTACTGCGACCTCGCCTGTAGTGGGGGCATTATAACGACCATATTGTTCATTAACAGGGCGTTTGCCGGCATGGATTGCAACCCCAAAGTTATTCGAATTAGATGGCATACGCTTCATAGAAAACTTCGAACATACACATTAATTTCAAGCAGAATTTCTTGAATTAATTTCAACATATATCTTTGAAGAGTTGGTGCAGCATTTTGGCGCAACGAAAGCTACCCCTCTTGGGAGAAAAAATATATTTGTAAAAATTTTGGAACCATGTTGGGCGGTGGTAATAAACTTCCAATAATATGATACACTTGTCCATGTATTTTTTTCTAGGAAATGTTTTGCAGCATACAATCATAAATACAATGAAGTTTGAAAAAGAGATACATACCATTGTTTACTATATATTTACAATGATACATACGTTCCTTGATTTGCGCGCGCTAGCTTCCAAATGTATGTACAATGCACATGTACAATATCTTCACAATGTACATTGTAGATACATTAGCTCGTTGCGAGGAAAAAATTTGGGCATTTGCCAAGAGCGAAATGACGCACTCTCTTTGGCTGTGAGTATATGCCCAGCGGCGAAGTGAGTATGCGATCCTTCACGTTATGCATTACGAAACCCTTACAAGTAATGTATTACATTCACTTAGGCCCCTATTATGAGACAAATTCGATCTTCGACTATGGTCGAAGGAGTTCATCGAACGAATTTTCATTTGGTATTATGACGCGCGTTCGATGAAGACTAGCGGCATTGTGAATTTCGATGGTTTCAATTATTCACAATAGCTTATTTCTATCAGCTGTGAAACAAAAAAGTAAACAAGCAAAAGTGCAAAAAAGTAAAGAAAATATAAATAAACTTAAAAATTAACACAAAAAAAGCCTTGACATATAAAAACATGACTTCAACGGAAAATTGAGGGATGCTTCCAATCCTTTAGAAATGAATTCCGCAGCGTAAGTGTAGAGTTTTAAACAAGTCATTGAATGTGTAACAATGAAAATTTTGTTTTGATAAAAATAGTATAAAGTTACTATTAGGTACAAAAAAAGTAAAAAAAAATGCAAAGAACTTACATTTTAAACAATTTTTATTCAATTCGTTCGGCGTCGTCAACAAAACCTTGTTCGATTGAAGTTTAGATACACAACGAAAATTTCGACAGAGATGAGGTGTCATAATACCAATTTCAACTTCGATTTTCGATGTTCGATAGCCAGCGAAGATCGAAGATCGAAAAATGCTCATAATAGGGACCTTAGATTGTATGCTTACTTATAATGAAGAAATTTCTATGCATTCTTGGTAATAGAGATTTTAAAACTTCGTGAAGGTTCGTTTAAATACATCTATACATACATGTGTATGTTCATACTTTTACATATATATGTATATGTAGATCGGTTTGTGGCACGCGTCAGTCGATTTTTCCTGTGAAGATTGTGCGCTGTAAATAGTATTAAAAAATTTAAAAGCAAAAAACCTCCGGCAATAAATAATAAAAAACAAATTTAAATTATTTAAGTGAGTTTTTCAGTTAAATTACTTAGATTTACATATTATAATAATAGGTTTCTTCTTATTTAGTGTGTGCATTGTGGAGTTCCAGCAAGCATAACTGTTAGTTCTGTGAACTACTGAAATATTGTGATTTTATGTATTATGTAAGTTAACACAGCAGTATGTACCTATGCCTATGTTTTTTTATAAATTTTTTTTTTGTTTAATTTACATATTCTTTAAAAGTTGATGGCACCAATGAGCGCTTATATAAACAAACCATACGACAAGAATTCAAAACACAAAAGGGTTGCTTAGCAAAAAGAAAGTACGATAATAAAATTTAACATATTAAAAATAAGGAAAATATTGGAAGTGCTGGGAATACAGACAACAAAAAAACGAATGACGGGAAAAAGTCACCAAATTAGTAAAGGTATACTCATAAGAAAAATATGTGCATAATATGGACTTCGTATTTTAGTTTGTTTTGTCATCCTTTTGACGTTTTTTGTTTTTTCAAACAATATTTCAGTTTTTTTATTAATTATAAGAAAGAGTATGTATATATGTAGGTTATGTTTGTGGATACCCCCATATGTATGTGTATGCATAATATCTAGTATGAAATTGTAGTGGCTTCTTTAGTTTTTTGAAGCTTTTTTGACGAAATATTTCACATGAATTTGTTAATTTCTAAAATAACTAAATAAAAGTTAGTTAACGAGTACGGTCGAGTGCGGTTGCAGTTTTTGTTTTTGACAAGTAGAGTTGTAGTGTAGAAGGATATTGCACGTATATTGAATGCAAACGGCATATTTCATGTAGTGTGTTTCTTCCAAACTCGGAGCAGTTGAGGTTTCCAGTGCGAGCCGCGTATTTGGCCAGAAATTAACAAAGAAACCATATATTAGCTCACATTTAACATTTTTCATCAACGAGAACAACAATGGCGCCTAACACAAGAAGGAATAAGAAACAACAACAAAATAAAACAATTGTAACTAATTCAAGTGAAACGAGTGACGAAGAAAGAAGTAGCACTAGTTGAACGACAATAATAGATGAATTACAAAAACAGTTTAATAAAGTGCAAGACAGAGATATGAGCAAAATAAAAAGCTCACAGCAGCATATGAGTGATAATTTCGACTCACTCAAAGCTGATATAAGTAGACTTGATGAAGAAAACAAACAAATAAAAAAAGAACTAAATGAATTAAAAACAAAGAACGCAAATATGAAAACTAGTGTCAAAAAAATGGAAAGAGACATGCTGACAAACAGCAAGAAAACAAAAACAATGTAATGATAACAAGCTTGCCAAAAATTGCAAAAGAAAACTTAAAAGATGCCATCGCCAGTATTGGACAACAATTAAATGCGGATGTAAATACGAACGAAATAGTAAATATTTACCAAAAAGAAAATAAAAAGTTCAAAACATTTCCAGTCATTGTTAAATTAAGTAATGGTAATTTTAAAAGAAAATGTATGGAGTTTAGGAAGCTTGGAAATAATATTGATGTCAGGACCCCAACACCAACATGATGGGTAAAAATATAAATTTCTATCACCTGTTGGAGAAAGAGCTAAGTGAACTGATGAAGAAAACAAAACAAGAAGCAAAAAATAAGAAGTACCAATACGTATGGATGAGGGATGCCAGAATTTTAGTGAGAAAGGAGGAAAATTTAGCAATTATAGAAATAGATTCTTTGGAAGATTTAAAAAAGTTGAAATAGGAAAACCCAAAACTTTTTTAATTTACATAGTCAGCTAATATTTATTATTATCCATGGATTATATTGATAATCAAATACTTAAAAAAAAGTTCAATATAAATACAATTAGTTAATTTGTAAAATTGATGAAACTAACCTTAATATTCTTTATTTAAACATACAAAGTATACGAAATAAGCTTCAGGATTTAAGAACTTTGATTGAGGAAAATAAGAAAAAGAAAGGCATTGTTCATGTGGTAGCTTTAACTGAAGTATGGATCTATGAAAATGGAAATAATTATTATAATCTCCCCAATTACAATGCATATTTTGCCAATCGAGAACTAAATAGAGCTACTGGTTGCATACTTTTTGTACACGAATCTATTAGATCTTCACAAGTGTCTTGTATAAGGAATTTGACAAAAGTAGTTTTTTAATAATCAAATTAATGGAAATTGATATTCATCTTGCTTGCGTATAGAAAAATTGCTCTTCTGATATTCCGTCGTTTGTGAATGCTTTTGAAGGTGATGTATTGCAAATAAAAAGTTGTATTATTATGGGTGACTTTAACACAATCCTTCTTAATGCTACCAACGATACGATAAATTATCTAAACAGTATATATAGCAACGGGTTCTGTTGTCTAAATGAGCTTAGTCAGGATATGCATACAAGTAAGGGCAATAGTTCTAGTACCATAATTGATCATATTATAAATGACAAAGTAAACTACAAATATGTTTTTGCGTTGGAAGATCACCCTATATCTGATCATAGAATTATACATCTATCTGTAAATTTAAATAAAAATATAAATCAGCCTAGGAGAAACAATACATGGATGTAGTGGACTATAATTTGAGAGAAACGGTTATATCAATGACATTATACGCAGTAGGACCTTCTCTGATTTTCACGCCTCTTTGTGCTCTAACAAAAGTAAATCAACAAAATATATTAAAAAGTCCAGTGAAAAGTATAATAGTCCGTGGATGATTAGTGAACTTTTAAATCTAATTGGGAAAAGAAACAGGCTACACAAATTAAAAACTAAGTACAGAAATAATATTTACTTTGAAATGGAATTTAAAAGACTCAAAACTCAGGTCAGAAACTTAACACATTTCCAAAAGAAAAATTAATTCTGGCAAAAAATCCAGCAAAACCTTTACTCTGCAAACAGAACTTGGTCTATTCTTAAAGAACTAATTTATGGCAAAATACCTGACAGTGTTACTGAAATCAGCCAGCTATTGTACAAAGGAGAAATTGTAACAGACCCTATCAGAATAGCAGATTGCTTTAACGAATATTTCACGACTGTTATAGATTCTCCCTCAAATATTCAGTACGTTGACGAGCCAGCAACGAATATCAATACACCTTTTACCCTAAGCGAATGTGATCCATTAGAAATCGAGTTACCCATAAGAAACTTAAACGTAGAATCTGCGAACGGGCCTGATGGCATTTCAGCGCGTCTTATGAATAAATATAGAGAGTATTTTAGCCACACTTTATGCGAAATTATTAATGAGTGCTTCCGAAAAGTTGAGTATCCTAAAGAATTGGAAAATAGGCGCAGTTGTGCCAGTACACAAATTTGGAAGTAAAGAAATGTGTGCAAACTACAGACCCATCACAAAATTAAGCACAATCGACAAGATTTTTGAAAGTGTTTTGCTCAATAGGTTGAAATCCCTTCTCCTTGAAAATAAAACCATTGATAATTGGTTTCATGGAAAATTCGAATACGCTGTCTGCTTGCATATCGTGTACTGAATATATTTATGAAAACTTATGAAATATGTAGCGTTACTGGCAATTGATCTTTCAAAAGCATTTGACTCGGTAAATTTATATATAATGATTAGAAAACTGGCTGAGTTAGGTTTAAACGATAAGGAAATCAAAATCTTTGAAGGTTTTTTATTAGATAGAGAGCAATGTGTTGAAAAAAACAACTTTAAAAGTGCGAAAAGGCAGGTAAAGACGAGAGTTCCCCAAAGTTCTAAATTAGCAGCCACCTTGTTTCTCATATATATAAACAACGCGCTAAAACCCAATCTTCACGGGACTCCGCAGTTCTATGCAGATGACGGTAGCTTTATGTATGCAGAAGAATCATTCGAAAATCTAATTAGAAACATAAAACTAGACTTGGAAAAAATTAGTCAGTGGTTTGACAAAAACATGCTGAAAATTAAGCTTTCGAAGACCAATTTTTTTGTTTTCAAAAATTACAAACCTCTTCCGGACATTAATGAGTTTTCTGGAATAATGTTTAATAATGTAAAGATTTCTAGAGTACAAAAGCTAAAGTATATTTTATTTTTTTATTTTTCTATATATAATTGAATAGCGACTGCATGACTGTATGCGTAGAAATTGTTAATTATCTGAGCTAAATTTTCACACAAAAATTTATTTGTTTTTTGGGAATGCATATGTATTATTTTATACGTATATCCAATGAATACAGAAAAATATGAATAAAAACAAGTAAGGAAGGCTAAGTTCCGGTGTAACCGAACATTACATACTCAGCTGAGAGCTTTGGAGACAAAATAAGGGGAAATCACTATGTAGGAAAATGAACCTAGGGTAACCCTGGCATGTGTTTTTATGACATGGGTATCAAATGGAAAGTACCAAAGAGTATTTTAAGAAGGAGTAGGCCATAGATCTATGGGTGGACGCCATTTAGGGATATCGCCATAAAGGTGGACCAGGGCAGAATGTAGAATTTGTTTGTACGATTTGTGTATCAAATGAAGGGTGTTAATGAGCATTTTAAAAGAGAGTGGACTTAGTTCAATAGGTGGACGCCTTTTCGAGATATCGCCATAAAGGTGGACCAGGGGCGACTCTAGAATTTGTTTGTACGATATGGGTATCAAATGAAAGGTGCTAATGAGTATTTTAAAAGGCCGTGGGCCTTAGTTCTATAGGTGGACGCCTTTTCGAGATATCGCCATAAAGGTGGACCAGGGATGACTCTAGAATTTGTTTGTACGATATGGGTATGGAGGGTGGGGCCGTGTGTAGAAGTCCACGAAAGCTTCTGACCGCCATTCACCTGGGAATGGCCAGAGCGATTCTTTTGCATGCGGTTCAAGCAGCTCACTACTGCCGGTCGCTTGCGGCCAAGTATCCTCTGGGTAGCCGCTAAACACCCGTTTAGCGGTGAGCTAATGTGAGAAGGCGACAACCTGGCCACTCTGACATAATCGGTTTAAGGGCTAGCCGGGGGAGATTTCATCGGCAGCGTCTGTACACCTCTAGGTGCGGCTGCAAGCGGGCGTCTGTCTTGGAGCAAGCGGCTCGCTATATAAACGTGCCAAGTAATATTTTCACCCCCGCTGAGCGGGTTGTGAGCTGGGCTTGGGACCCGCCACGTAAAACCATACTCCAATGAAATATAACAGCAAGCCTCGGATAAATACACTCTCTATTGATGACGACCATGGCAAACGTTTGAAGGACAATGAATTGAGGGCATGCACCTGGAACGTCCGCTCCCTGAATGGGATTGGTGCAGATGCCCGGCTGGTTGATGTCCTCGTCAAAGCAAAATCTGACATCACCGCCATCCAAGAAATGCGTTGGACGAAGCAAGGAAGAAAGAAGATCAAAAATTGTGACATATATTGGAGTGGCCATGCGAATAAGCGCAGTTTCGGCGTCGGATTCGTGGTGGGAGAGAGACTTTGTCGCCAAGTCCTGGCGTTCACGCCTGTGGACGAGCGTCTCGCCGCTATTCGAATAAAAGCAAAATTTTTTAATATATCATTCATCTGCGCCCATGCGCCGACAGAGGAGAAAGACGATGAGGTGAAAGACACTTTTTATGAACAATTAGAACGCACATACGAGCGCTGCCCCCGTCATGATATAAAAGTCGTGCTTGGCGACTTTAACGCCAGGGTGGGCAAAGAAGGTGTTTTTGGCCCTACAGTCGGAAAGTTCAGCCTACACAATGAAACTTCTCCTAACGGACTGAGGCTGATTGACTTTGCCGGTGCTCGAAACATGGTCATATCAAGCACGAGATTCATGCATAAAAAGATACATCAAGCTACATGGCTGTCTCCTGATCGAAATACTCGCAATCAGATCGATCACGTTGTGATAGACGGACGGCATGCCTCCAGTGTTTTAGATGTGCGAACGATCCGAGGACCTAACATCGATTCGGACCATTATCTCGTTGCAGCCAAAATACGCACCCGCCTCAACGCGGCTAAAAACAAGGAACAAAAAACACAAGGAAAGCTAGACGTCGAAAAGCTTCAATCACAACAGACTGCCAATGATTTCGCAACTCGACTCTCACACCTGCTCTCTGAGGGCACAACTCATCCTGAAGGAATACAGGAGCAGTGGGAGCATATCTCCAAAGCACTTCATACTGCCGCCGAGGAAAAAATTGGTTACCGGCGGCCACGAAAAAACAGCTGGTATGATGAAGAATGCCGCGTTGCAACCGAAAGAAAAGACGCTGCCTACAGGGCTACGTTAAAAGCGAGCGCGACAAGAGGAGTGTGTGAACGCTATCGTGAGTTTAAAAGGGAAGCGAGACGCCTTTTCAGGAAGAAAAAAGCAGAAGCAGAAAGGCGTGAGTGCGAGGTGCTTGAGCTGCTAGCCACCAGGAATAACGCCCGAAAATTCTACCAAAAAATACGGCGACAGACGGAAGGTTTTAAGACCGGGGCAAACTCCTGTAGGAATGAAAACGGCGACCTTGTAACTGATGTCCAGAGAGTGCTTAGATTATGGAGGGAACACTTCTCTGCTCTCCTAAATGGAGGCAGCAATTCACCGCGCAGAGATGAAGAACCCGATCCCGCAATCGATGATGATGGAATATATGTCCCCCCGCCCGATTATGACGAAGTTAGAATAGCAATAACCAGATTGAAAAACAACAAGGCCGTGGGCGCTGATGGATTGCCTGCGGAGCTATTCAAGTTCGGCGGCGAGGAGTTGGTAAGGCGCATGCAGCAGCTTCTTAGCAAAATATGGGCGGACGAAAGCATGCCCGACGGTTGGAATCTAAGTGTTCTTTGCCCAGTCCACAAGAAGGGGGATACTGCAAAATGCACCAACTATCGTGGAATCAGCCTTCTTAATATCGCATATAAGGTCCTTTCAAGTGTATTGTGTGAACGATTGAAGCCCACCGTGAACCGGCTGATTGGACCTTATCAGTGCGGCTTCAGACCTGGTAAATCTACCATCGACCAGATTTTCACAATGCGCCAAATCTTGGAAAAAACCCGTGAAAAGAGAATCGACACACATCACCTCTTCGTCGACTTTAAAGCCGCCTTCGACAGCACGAAAAGGAGCTGCCTATATGCCGCTATGTCTGAATTTGGTTTCCCCGCAAAACTTATACGTCTGTGCAAAATGACGTTGAGCAACACCATCAGCTCAGTCAGAATTGGGAAGGACCTCTCCGAGCCGTTCGAAACTAAACGAGGTTTCAGACAGGGTGACCCCCTATCGTGCGATTTCTTTAATTTGATGCTGGAGAAAATTATACTAGCTGCAGAACTTAACCGCACTGGAACAATATACTATAAAAGCGTGCAATTACTGGCATATGCTGATGACATTGATATCATCGGCCTAAACACCCGCGCTGTTAGTTCTGCTTACTCCAAGCTGGAAAAAGAAGCGGTAAAGATGGGTTTGATGGTGAATGAGGATAAAACGAAGTACCTGCTGTCATCGAGCAAAGAGTCAGCGCATATGCGCCTTGGCAACCACGCTACTGTTGGCAGCCATAATTTCGAAATAGTAAAAGACTTCGCTTATTTGGGAACCAGCATCAACATTAGCAACAACATCAGCACTGAAATCCAGCGAAGAATCAATCTTGCCAATAAATGCTACTTTGGACTAGGTAGGCAATTGAAAAGTAAAGTCCTCTCTCGGCGAACGAAAATCATACTCTACAAGTCACTTATCGTACCCGTCCTGCTATATGGGGCAGAAGCATGGGCCATGACAACAGCAGATGAAGCGGCTTTGGGAGTGTTCGAGAGAAAAGTTCTTCGAAAGATTTATGGACCTCTACGCGTGGGCGATGGCGAGTACCGAAGAAGATTTAATGATGAGCTGTACGAGCTATACGCAGACATCAACATAGTCCAGCGAATTAAAACGCAGCGGCTGCGCTGGCTAGGCCATGTTATGCGAATGAAAGATGATGCTCCGGCCAAGAAAGTGTTTCTATCGGAACCCGCCTATGGAAGCTGAGGTAGAGGGCGGCCCCCACTCCGTTGGAAGGACCAGGTGGAAAACGATTTAAACTCCCTTGGTGTGACCAATTGGCGCCGGTTGGCGGAGCGAAGGAGCGACTGGCGCGCCTTGTTGGACGGCCATAACCGTTTAGACGGTTAAGCGCCAATTAAGTAAGTAAGTAAGATATGGGTATCAAAGGGAAAGGCAGAGGTCCGGCGAATGCGACGGACCAGCCCAGTACTAGTAAGGAAGCCCTGTCGCGAGGAGCTTTCCCAACGGGAGCCCTGGGGTCGAAGCCTGCCGGGGAAAGGTAGGCGATCGACGCCGCGTAGGAAAGCTCTGGGTGATCGGCGCCTAGCTGAGAAGATCTTGGAGCGCTACGGCGGAAGGGATGCAGCTCAGATGTCTGAGAAGCATTTCCGGACGCTGGAGTGGGCCAGGAGCGTCGTAGCTTGCGACGACCACACACCGGTGTCGAACGATGCGGGTGAGCAGCAGGGTTTGGGGGCTATGAAGCGGCAAAGGTCGGATGAGCGGAATGCCTCAACGACAAAAAGGGCCCGAGGAGGTGGGGACGCAATTTCGTTTAGCGAAATCGCTAAACGTGCAGGCTCCATCACCCTCGGGGTCCTGGATAGGAGTAGGGAGGATGGTGCCATCTCCCGAGAGGAGTGGCCGTGGGTCGCCAGCGCCATATCAGCGGCCTATATGACCGCTGTTATGGAGAGCCCAGGTACGCGGCCATGCTTCGAATACTCGGGGTGGTATCATGGTTTTAGACTGATTACTTGTGCTGACGAGCGGTCGGCCTGTATCTTTAAGAAAATAATTTCTTTGGTAGGGGAGGTCTGGAGGGGGGCCAGACTCGAGGCCGTGGAACGGAGGGATCTCCCCCTTCGACCGAGGGCTCGGGTGTGTGCCGGGCCATCTCAGCCGGAGAAAATACTCGAATTAATGCGTTACTGCAACCCGAACCTTCCGACGCATAACTGGAGGGTCCTCAGAGTAGAGGAGGCTGTTGGGCCACGTCGGCAAGTGCTGATTCTGCTAAACGCAGAGTCCACCGGTCCTCTCTCTGACACGAGGGGGGTTATCTCCTATGGCCTCGAGCGTGTGGTTCTCAAAATCTACCACGCCGATTCCAGGGGGGATGGTTCCTCTCCCACAGAGACTGTTCGGGAGGTGGAGGCGTCCGCAGGGGAGCCAGTACCCATGGTTGTGGATGCTGACTCCGCTAATTTGGACAGCGAAAGCACTGTTGACGTCCCGTCAATAGCGGGATCTGTCATCAGTGCTAGTCGTCTGGCTGATAGGGCCGAGGAGGAGCTCCTGGCCTCCGAGGGCGAATCATCGATGGCGGGAACCGTCATCAGTGTAAGTCGTCTGTTGGGGGAGGAGGAGGATCTCCTAGTCTCCGAGGGCGAAGCCGCCAAGGATGGGGTGCAGAAGAAGAAGAGTGGTGTTGATGGAAATCCGTCAAATCAATCTTCAGCATTCTAAGGCGGCTTCCGCAAACTTGTTGCTCTGTCTTGAGAAAGGCGGAGTGGATATTGTCCTTGTCCAGGAGCCGTGGCTGAGTAGTAACGGCGGAAAAATTTCTGGATTAAGGACGGGAAAATTCAACACCTTGGTTCATGGGGAGGCAGGTAGGCCTAGATCCTGTGTGCTTATTAAAAAGGAATTTAAAGCTTTTATTCCCTCTAATTTCAGCAATGCTGACGTAACCACGGTCTGCCTCGAGCGAGGCAGTAGCGAATTGTGGGTGGTCTCAGCGTATATGCCCCATGGGGACGTAACGGGACCACCGCCTGTGATACTGGGCGAAATCACCGCTGAAGCAAGGCGGAGAAGTGTTGGCGTAATCATAGCTGCCGATGCTAATGCACACCATAGCATATGGGGGAGCTCGGATACGAACACCAGAGGTGAGTCTTTATTTACTTTTATTGTAGATGAGGGACTTTGTATATGTAATAGGGGGAATGACCCGACTTTTATTACTGCGGTAAGGGAGGAGGTCCTGGACCTCACCCTGGTTAGCAGAGAACTGGAAGATCGGATATCTGGATGGAGGGTTCTCAACGAGCACTCTTTCTCTGATCACCGATATATTCAGTTCTCGGTGAATGAAGAACGTACCGGTAAAATATCTTTTAGGAACCCTAAAAGTACCAACTGGGACTTGTATTGTAGGAAGTTGGGAGAGCTATTGCCTGAGGCGCCTATCGTTGGTTCATACCTGTCCGAATCTGAAATAGACGGTCTGGTGGAAAACTTCACCTTGGCAAGCATTAGCGCCTTTCAACAGTCCTGCCCACTGAAAACTTACAGGGGGAAAGGCAAGCCGCCCTGGTGGTCTGATTCCCTTGACGACCTAAGAGCGTCCAGTAGGCGACTCTTTAATAGAGCCAGGAGGAGTAAACTACCGTTTATAAATATGAAATAAGGTTAGCCAAGCGAGATTCATGGCGAAGCTTCTGCGAAAACGTAGAGGGCTGCAATGAATCCGCGAGGCTTAGAAAAATACTCTCTAGGAATCCCGCCCCTCGGGGGTATCTGAGAGATGATGGTGGGGACTGGTCGATGAGTAGCGAGGAGTCCCTGAGACTTTTACTGGACAATCATTTTCCCGATGTCCCAGTTGCGCAGGGATCTTCGCTTGCGTGGTCGGCGGTTGCTGGCCATGCAGAAATGCCTGCCATCCCACTACGGAAAGTCAAATATGCTGGGCTATAAATTCGTTCAAGCCCTATAAGTCACCCGGTCCGGATGGCATCATTCCTGCGCAACTTCAAAGGTCTTTAGGGATTTCCTGCCGCTGGTTGGCCATCATCTACACTAACTGCCTCAGGCTTAACTATATCCCTAAGTCGTGGCACACGGTTAGGGTCATCTTCATTCCGAAGGCCGGCAGGGGCTCTCATGTGTCACCTAAGGATTTCAGGCCAATCAGTCTCTCGTCGTTTCTTCTTAAGACGTTTGAGCGGCTGATTGACCTGTACCTACGAGAAAGGATACCTGGGGGGTTACTGTCGGCTTCGCAGCATGCGTACTGCAAAGGCAGATCGACGGAAACGGCTCTCCATTCGATTGTAAAGCAAATAGAGGGGTCTCTAGAACATAAAGAGTATGCTCTGGGTGCCTTTCTAGACATCGAGGGGGCTTTTAACAATGTTCTACCGGGGGCAATCGAAAGAGCTCTGGTGGGTTTAGGAGTCGAAGCGGCTCTGGTTGAATTTATTAGCAAACTTCTATGCGGCAGAATTGTCGCAGCGGAGTGGGGAGGAGCCATAATAAGGAGGAAGGTGTGCAGGGGCACGCCACAGGGAGGTGTCCTATCTCCTCTGCTCTGGGTTGTGGTAGTCAACGAGCTTCTTGTGGAGCTGGAAGCCAATGGCTGTCGGGTGGTTGCCTATGCAGATGACCTCGCTATCCTAGTCAGGGGCAAATTTCTGGGCACCCTGCGCGATGTTCTGCAGGGATACCTGGATACTGTGGCTAGGTGGGCTGAATCATGTGGAGTGGCGGTCAACCCGGGAAAAACAGAATTGGTTCTTTTTACAAGGAGATATAAGATACCCGACTTCAGAACTCCTTCGATTGGAGGGGTACCGTTGGTACTTACTGACAGGGTTAAATATTTGGGAATTGTTCTGGACAAGAAGCTTTCCTGGGGGCCCAATGTGGAAGATCGGGCCAGGAAGGCCGCCATTGCCTTGTACTGCTGCAGAGGAGCTATCGGGAAGAGATGGGGACTCTCGCCAAGAATAGTACACTGGCTTTATGAGATGGTGGCCAAACCGATTCCGCTATATAGGGTGCTGGTCTGGTGGAAAGCACTGGACAACGCGAGCACCTCCAAAATGTTAGTGTCAGTGCAACGGACGGCGCTGATCGGTATCAGTGGCGCTCTCAGAACAACACCTACCTTGGCACTGAACGTCATGCTGAATATATACCCAGTAGATATTGCGGGAAAGGCGGCCGCGGCAAGGTCGTTGGTCAGGTTTCGTGATATGGGATATAGACTTTCTGACCGCGGACACTCTAGCCTTCTTACCAGTTTCGACTTCATCCCGGACAGAACGGACTACTGTATGCCGATAACTGCTCCCTATACAACTTTCACCCCAGTTATTCCAGAGAGAGAGGATTGGGGAAGAGGAATTATCTGGGGCATGGGACCGGTTAACTTGTTCACGGATGGGTCAAAGCTGGATGGAGAGGGTGGTGGGGGGGGGGGGGGTCTTTTGTCAAGAGCTAAATTTAAGCCGCATGTTTAAGTTGGTTGATCACTGCAGTGTATTCCAAGCGAAATTGCTGCGATTAAGGATGCGGTGGATGGAATGCTATCCAGTGCTACCACGGTTAGGGAATTTAACATCTACTCTGATAGCCAAGCGGTTATTAAGGCCTTGAGCTCAACTACAGTGCGATCGAGAGTGGTCTGGGGTGCCTGACCTCGCTTGCGATTGCATCGAATTATTTTACAATTAAGATTATCTGGGTCCCAGGCCATAGTGATATCCCGGGTAACTGTCAAGCGGATCTCTTAGCCCGCATCGGTACAACTGAACCGGATGAAGATGGCTGTAGGGATTTCGGGATCCCGCTGGCCACCTGTGGATTGCTCCTCCATAGCTGGGCCTCGAATCAGCTCAGCAAACGTTGGGCGGATACCACGTCTTGCAGAGTAGCAAGATCTTTCTGGCCAAAAGTGGATGGCAGGAGGTCTGCTGAAATAATTGGGTTCACTAAGGCTCACCTATCAATGGTCATTGGGGTTTTGACAGGGCACTGTCCCATGGGTATCCATGCGGTACGTCTCAATATATTGGAAACTCCATCCTGCTGCAGCTGTATGGAGTATGATGAGGTGGAATCACCAAATCACTTTATGCTTGACTGCCCAGCTTTTGCCAGAACTAGGCGAAAGTATTTTGGTAGTGACTCACTTGGATCTCCCGAGGAGCTATCCAAGGTTGAGATCGGGATCATTCGGAACTTTATCGTTGCTACCCAACGATTCTCTAAGTAGTTATATCTACGTCACCGTTAGTTTAGTTTATTATATGTGGTATCACAACGGACCGTCATGTTGTCCAAGTGAGCTTCCTCTCATCAGGGAAGCTACCACCCAACCTAACCTAACCTAACATGGGTATCAAATGAAAGGTGTTAATGAGTATTTTAAAAGGTTGTGGGGCTTAGTTCTATACGTGGACGCCTTTTCGAGATATCGCCATAAAGGTGGACCAGGGGCGACTCTAGAATTTGTTTGTACGATATGGGTATCAAATGAAAGGTGTTAATCAGTATTTTAAAAGGGATGGTGGTAGTTGTATATGTGAAGGCGTTTTCGAGATATTGACCAAAATGTGGACCAGGGTGACCCAGAAAATCATCTGTCGGGTACCGCTAATTTATTTATATATGTAATACCATGAACCGTATTCCTGCCAAGATTCCAACGGCTTTTGATTTCGCCCTGCACAGTTTTTTTCTAAAGTTATATTTTGCGTCAATAAACCAATCCAATTACCATGTTTCATCCCTTTTTTCGTATTTGGTATAGAATTATGGCATTTTTTTAATTTTTCGCAATTTTCGATATCGAAAAAGTGGGCGTGGTCATAGTCGGATTTCGGCCATTTTTTACACTAATACAAAGTGAGTTCAGATAAGTACGAGAACTGAGTTTAGTAAAGATATATTGATTTTTGCTCAAGTTATCGTATTAACGGCCGAGGGGAAGGACAGACGGACGACTGTGTAAAAAAACTGGGCATAGCTTCAACCGATTTCGCCCTTTTTCACAGAAAACGCTTATCGTCCTAGAATCTAGACCCTACCAAATTTCACAAGGATTGGTAAATTTTTCTTCGACTTATGGCATTAAAAGTATCCTAGACAAATTAAATGAAAAAGGGCGGAGCTACGCCCATTTGAAATTTTCTTTTATTTTTGTATTTTATTGCACAATATCACCACTTGAGTCGAATGTTGACATAATTTACTCATATACTGTAAAGATATTGAATTTTTGTTAAAATTTGACTAATTTTTATTAAGCATACATATAGTAATAGGAGTAACGTTCCTGCCAAATTTCATCATGTAGGATATGTTTATGTCCGAATCAGCATAGTATACCGCAGACCATACTCCTTCCACTACTTTGGAACCATCTGTGTACACATGTATTTCCTCGGCCGCCATTTGAGCACCCTTGCGCCAGCCATCCACCTCTATTGTGGCCTTAAGATCTCCCTCGAAGCGCAGATAGGGAATCAGGTAGTATTATTCGTATTGTGATTGATCGGCGCTGTAAAAACCCAATGAGAAAGTGAGGGCGATAAGCAGTGTTGACAGATTGACGACGCCGTCGTTATTTTGACGATTTTCAACTAGAATGACGCTTGGACGATTTTGTAATGAAAAATGACGATTTAGGCCTGCCTTCTATGTAAGATTTATTTTAAATATTCAAACACCAAGAAATAGATCCAACAATGTTGATTTTATATGGATACTACAGTAATAAATATTGAGGTGACCAACTTAGCTCGTGAAATGAATTGCCTCCGATTTCCACTCATAAAATGCAACCGCTAGACAGAGCATTCATGAGCCCACTCAAGACTTATTACATTAACGAATTAAAGCAGAGCCGGCCAAAAGTTGCACATTGTGCAATTTGAGTTCGTATTTTCACACAGACACTAACGATGTGCGATCACGATCGTTTGCTTTCACCTGTCACTCACTAAAATCAACAGTGAATGCAAAAGGAAAACTCCATGTTACTTTTGGGCACATAATAAAAACCATATGCTGCAATGTTAAAGTGACTTTTAATACGTTTTAGTTAGTATTATTAAGTTCCGTTGAACATACATATTAATATTGACAATTTAAATATTAATAATTAATTAATTATTAATAAATATTGGCAATTTAATATAAGTAACTTTTTATACGTTCTACTTAGTTTTATTAATTTTTATACATTTTTTTATTGAATAACTATGTTTTGAAAATACATATTTCTATCTTTCCATTTACTTTGTTTTATAGTTATTTTTTAATGAAAAAGTGATTTTTTTAAGTAAATTTTGCATTGAAGAAACACCATACCTTCTTTTATAAAAAAGTTTTATCTGGCTAGCTTGAACTCCGCGTTCTTAGTTATATGAATATAAGTAAATAGTTAGGATTAGCTTGAAATCAAACAACCAGAGTCCTTTTTAATTTCGAACTTCATAGCACACATTTTCTTTTAGCACACTGTGGGGAGTTGTCACTAAATTTTTACACACACTTATGCAATTGTCTTAGGATTTGTGTGGCGTTTTATGAGAGAAAATGGACGAACAGTTACTCAATTGGATTTAGTTGGTCTCTTTTCCAAAGCGTATTATAAGGTTCAGACTGGCCAGGTTGCAGTTAACGGTTTCAGATGTACTGATATACCCATTCGATAGAAATATTTTTACTGATGCAGACTATATTGCTGCAAATGATATGTATGAGTACGTAACTGCTGAAAACTCTGAAGTTTCCGAGCAAAATAATGCAACTTCGGATACTGGACGTACTCTAAATTCGCCGACATCTAATACAGATCGAGTGACTTCTCCAGAACCTGTGGCATCAACCAGTAAAGGAGTCGTTTCACCATGGCAGATTTTACCATTGCCAAAGATTAGAAAGCCAGTTGCTACCGGAAGAGAAAGAAAGTCTAAAGCGACAGTATTAACAAAATCACCATATAAGAATCAATTGGAAGAAAGGGAAAAAGTGAAGCCAAAAATTAAAATAGAAAAGGAGCCTTCAAAAACCCAGCAGCGAAAGCTAGAAAAGCTGAATGTGTAGAATCAACCAGTGACTCCGAAGTAAGCGTCGTCTACGCAGAATCGAACCAATGGGATTTTGTTGAAATGCCTCCAGACGTAGCAATTTGCTCCTTTTGTGAAAAGTTATGCAAGGACGAAAGAAATATATCAGAATGGAGTGCTTATTTACAGTGCCATACGGTTTGGGCTCATATCGTCTGCATATAGAACTAAGGCCCACTTCCTTTTAAAATACTCATTAACGCCTTTCGTTTGATACCCATATTGTACAAACGCATTCTAGAGTCACCCCTGGTCCACCTTTATGGCGATATCTCGAAAAAGCGACCACCTATACAACTATCACCACTCCCTTTTAAAACCCTCATTAATACCTTTAATTTGATACCCATATCGTACAAAAAAATTCTAGGGTCACTCCTGGTCCACCTTTATGGCGATATCTCGAAACGGGTCCACCTATGGAACTAAGGATCACTCCCTTTTAAAATACTCATTAGCACCTTTTTTTTGATACCCATATTGTACAAACAAATTCTAGGGGCACCCCTGGTCCACCTTTATCGTGATATCTCGAAACGGCGTCCACCTATGGAACTAAGGATTACTCCCTTCTAAAATACTCATTAGCACCTTTTTTTTGATACCCATATTGTACAAACGCATTCTAGAGTCACCCCTGGTCCACCTTTATGGCGATATCTCGAAAAAGCGACCACCTATACAACTATCACCACTCCCTTTTAAAACCCTCATTAATACCTTTAATTTGATACCCATATCGTACAAAAAAATTCTAGGGTCACTCCTGGTCCACCTTTATGGCGATATCCCTAAATGGCGTCCACCTATAGAACTATGGCCCTCTCCCTCATAAAATACTCTTTAATGCCTTTCATTTGATACACATGTCATACAAACACATTCCAGGGTTTCCCTCAGTTCATTTTCCTACATGGTTATTTTCCTTTATATTGTCACCATAGCTCTCAACTGAGTATGTAATGTTCGGTTATACCCGAACTTAACCTTCCTTACTTGTATTATACTCAGTTGAGCAGAGCTCACAGGTATAAAGGAATCGAGATAGATATAGACTTCCATATATCAAAATCATCAGTATCGAAAAAAAATTTGATTGAGTCATGTCCGTCCGTCCGTCCGTCCGTCTGTCCGTTAACACGATAACTTGAGTAAATTTTGAGTTATCTTGATGAAATTTGGTGTGTAGGTTCCTGGGCACTCATCGCAGATCGCTATTTAAAATGAACGATATCGGACTATAACCACGCCCACTTTTTCGATATCGAAAATTTCGAAAAACGGAAAAAGTGCGATAATTCATTACAAAAGACGGATAAAGCAATGAAACTCGGTAGGTGGGTTGACCTTATGACGCAGAATAGAAAATTAGTAAAATTTTACAATGGGCGTGGCTCCGCCCACTTTTAAAAGAAGGTAATTTAAAAGTTTTGCAAGCTGTAATTTTGCAGTCGTTGAAGATATCATAATGAAATTTGGTAGGAAGGTTACTCCTATTACTATATGTTTCTAAAGAAAAATTAGCAAAATCGGATGCCAAACACGCCCACTTTAAAAAAAAATTGTTTAAGTCAAATTTTAACAAAAACTGAAAATATCTTTACAGTATATAAGTAAATTATGTCAACATTCAACTCCAGTAATGATGTGGTGAAACAAAATACAAAAATAAAAGAAAATTTCAAAATGGGTGTTGCTCCGCTCTTTCCAATTAATTTGTTTAGAATACTTTTGATGCCATAACTCGAACAAAAATTTACCAATCCTTTTGAAATTTGGTAAGGGTATAGCTTCTATGACGGTAACTTTTTTCTGTGCAAATGGGCGAAATCGGTTGAGCCACGCCCAGTTTTTATACACAGTCGACCGTCTGTCCTTCCGCTCGGCCGTTAACACGATAACTTGAGCAAAAATCGATATATCTTTACTAAACTTAGTTCAGGTACTTACCTGAACTCACTGTCTTGGTATAAAAAGTGGGCGAAATACGACTATGACCACGCCCACTTTTTCGATATCGAAAACTTCGAAAAATGAAAAAATGCCATAATTCTATACAAAATACGAAAAAAGGGAAAAACTTTGTAAAATGGGCGTGACACCTACCATATTAAGTAGAAGAAAATAAAAAAGTTCTGCACGGCGAAATCAAAAGCCCTTGGAATGATGGCAGGAATGCTGTTCGTGATATTACATACATAAATAAATTAGCGGTACCCGATATATGATGGTCTAGATTAACCGTGGTCCACATTTTGGTCGATAACTCGAAAACGCGTTCATATATACGACTTAGGACCACTCCCTTTTAAAACCCTCATTAATACATTTAATTTGATACACATATCGTTTAAACACATTATAGAGTCACCCCTGGTCCACCTTTATGGCGATATCTCGAAAAGGCATCCACCTATAGAACTAAGGCCCACTCCCTTTTAAAGTACTCATTAACACCTTTCATTTTCGTACAAATACAAATACAAATGCGTCCACCTATAGAACTAAGGCCCACTCCCTTTTAAAATACTCTGTAATATCTTTCATTTGATGCCCATGTCATACAAACACATTCTTGAGTTACCCTTGGTTAATTTTCCTACATGGTGATTTTCTCTTATTAAACAAAGGATGAAGGAAACTCGTTCCAAAAAACGTCACCCTTGGTATAAATTTTGTCGTTATTTCCCAAACGTATGTGATATGGAATATCGGACTGTTCGGCCGGGGTGTGTCAGATCCTTGCGAGAGGTGGGCGCACCGGTTTGATCTCAATGAACGGCTGTATGTGGGAATAAAATAAGAGAAAGACGAGAATTTCTCGTTATAATGGGTGAACTTTTTTGAGTAAATATATAAATAACTTGGGTACAAGGAGCGATGTGAGCTGGTTGGCTGCTGAAATCCAAGAGGCCGGTTGTATCGAAGGCGACAACCATTGACCCGCAAAATCCTCCGTTTTGGACGGGAAAGCCACCCTCACATCAACCCGACATGCATATGCACGAGTACTGACAAAATGCACCCATACACGCACACGCATATGGCGGTGATGGTGTGGGTGGTTATAAATTAAGTCGAGTATCGAGTATCGAACTTAGCCTTCCTTACTTGTTTTTATTTGCTTTTGTTACGACTTAAAATAGGGTAGGATAGTTTTCTTTATGGTAAAAAGTGAATCCGTTATATCAAGTGAATTAGAATGTGTGTTAAAATCGTGACACAAACACCGAAAGGTCCATTTAATTCGAAGTTAGTTCCACACTGCCTCAAAAGAAGAGATTTGTGATGTTTTGACACTCGTGATGGGACGTTAAAGGTTAGTTCGTTCAAGAGAAATAAGCTAGAAAACAATCCATTTAGTAGTTTAGCCATAAATATAACGCCTAGCATTTCTCTACGACTTGAAAGAGTTGGAAGATTGATAAGCTTCAACCGACTAGTATAAGGGCGAATATTATAGGCAGAGTCCCACTGAAAATTTCTTAAAGAAAAAATTAGAAATTGTTTTTTATTGATTCAAGTTGTAGTGGCAGATTGGGTCACTGCATTAAATTGCACTAAATCTGGCAACGCCCCCTCATATACAAAATGCAAGATGCAACCCTTATTTTAATACTTGGCATCACTGAAAAGCTTGGAGCCGAATAACGTAGAGATTCAACCCGATAGGCTGAATCTCCCGTTATTCGACTCCATCACACCTTTGTACCGGTATGCGTAAAATGCATACATGCATACTGACAAGGTTGCTGTTATAGTTTTGCCGATCGAGTTTGTCAGTTTGAATTGAGCCGGTGGTACAGACGCAAGTGTGCGAACTAAAAAGTAATAAAATGAGTTTGCGGTGAACATAAATTAAAAGAATAGTTGTCTACAACTAAGAATAAGAAGAATGTAAAAATAAGTTGCAATAAACCATAAACTAAGGAAAAGCTGTGTGCAACTGAAGAAGAAGGAAAACTAAGTTTATAAAGGAAAGTTGTTCGTGTGTAACCTAAATAGTAAGAACTAAAAGAAAGGTTGTGCGAAACCAAAAAGAAAAGATTTTTTAGAAGAGTACAAAAATACAATTTTTCTTATAACCAAAACTAAATGAAAAGGTGTCTGTGCATTTTAATTAAATAAAAGGAAACAAAAAGGTAACTAGTGTGAGTGTTAGTGTGGTATCGCCCTAGCGTGAGGGTCCCGACGCTTTTCAAATGTGGCAGAGTAAGCAAACCTCCCAACACGGAGTATGCCTAATAAAAATTCACGATTATACAATTACATAAAACTACAAAAATATAAATTCCAAAAAAAAAAAAAAAAACAATGGCAGCCCCTTTAAATCGTTTAAATCGGGAGAAAGTTGAATTTGTTTGGGATGATGCTTGCGAAAATGCTTTCGAAAAACTAAGATTTTAATTGATGTCTCCTCAGCTTTTAAAATACCCTGATTTTACAAAAGAATTTATTATCACTGTAGATTCTTCTAAGAGTGGTTGTGGCGCTATATTAAGCCAAAACTAGTAAGGACGGGACTGTCTTCGGCTATGCCGAAGACTTCATACCTTTCATGAATGGGGCTGAACAATAATCTTATCCCGTTCGTAATCTCCGAATAATCGGATGTATAAGATAAGAAATATCTAGTGAACAGATCTACATACCTAAACGATTTTTAAGATAAATATAAAATAAACAAGTAAGGACGGGACTGTCTTCGGCTATGCCGAAGACTTCATACCTTTCATAAATGGGGCTGAACAATAATCTTATCCCGTTCGTAATCTCCGAATAATCGGATGTATAAGATAAGAAATATCTAGTGAACAGTCTACATACCTAAACGATTTTTAAAATAAATATAAATTAAAAAATAGGTAGGTACTTTGTGTGAGGATGCAAAGTTTCAGGTTTTTTGTGGTCTGCGTGTAAAAACTATGACTATGAATCACGTATTTCAACAATATATGACGTAAACGTAACTATTTGATGAAATGTTTTGAATTTTGAAGCTTCTAGCCGTAAAAAAGGGGCAAAAAAATACAGTTTATATGGGGTATATAATATATGTACCACCGATCTCTATGATTTTTTCAGACAACAATATATGCTATATACGTAAGCATTTGGTGAAATTTGAAGCTTCTAGCTGTTAAAATGGGGAAGAAATTGCACAAAGTTTCTTATCTGAACAATTGGTTGTATGAGATTATATATACCACCGGTCTCTATGATTTTTTCAGACAACAATATATGCTATACACGTAAACATTTGGTGAAATTTGAACATATCTAAATGATTTTTAAGATAAATATAAAATAAAATATATGTAGGTACTTTGTGTGAGGATGCAAAGCTTTTGTGGTCTGCATGTAAAAACTACGACTACGAATCACGTATTTCAAAAATATATGAAGTAAACGTAACTATTTGATGAAACTTGATGAATTTTGAAGCTTCTATCCGTAAAAAATGGGCAAAAATGACAGTTTGTATGAAGTATATAATATATATACCACCGATATCTATGATTTTTTCAGACAACAATATATGCTATATACGTAAGCATTTGGTGAAATTTGAAGCTTCTAGCTGTTAAAATGGGGCCGAAATCGCAAAAAAAAATATATATATACTATATATATACTGTATACACCATCATATATATATTATATATATCACCGACCTCTATGTTTTTTTGACACAACAATATATACTATATACGTAAGCAATCGGTGAAATTTGAAGCTTATAGCTGTTAAAATGGGGTAGAAATTGCGAAAAGTTTCTTATCTGAACATACTGTCACGGATATTAGCATCACTAAGCTATACCATCACTAAGGCGATGTTAAGGCATGCTAAACGATATTTACGTCAATAATCAAATCATGTATCCACATATATAAGGCAGCCGAGAGATGTCACACACAGATGCATTTACTTATACGCCTATGTGTGCGCGAGAGACTGTAAACTACAAGCATTCAATCATTATGTATCTACATAAACGAATAAATAATTGCGTCTATACATATGTACCATGTACGAATACATGCATACAATGCGCAAACACATGCATATATCTGAGATACTCCTATAAGTATGCAATGAGAAAAACTATAAAATTGTGCAATTGTAGTTACAGCTGAGAAGTTTGAGAGCTCATGGACAATGCTAGTGGATTCTAGAAAATGCGAATGTTAAAATCAAAGAGTATAAAAGGAGACAGATGTAGAGGCGCTGTAATTCAGTTTGAGTTGAGCTACAAATCAGTTTGATTAAGCACGCGATCTGGTAGTAGAGTTTCATTTGAGTTATCAATCAGTTTGGTTATTAAGCCAGCGAGTAGCTAAGTATAAGTGTTATTGTGAAGTACTTTAATAAAGGCCATTTTTCCATTGTTCAATATTGGAGTTATTTATTCAACAGTTTAGTGATTCGAACTTAGCAGAGGATTGCAAATAAGAGGATTTGCAAGTAAATTCGTTACAATTGGTGTCAGAAGAGGGATTGTTGAGTAAATTCCGAAGATTGGGAATACAACTTGGACATGGCAAAGTTCAGTGAATTAAAGATCCAGCAACTGAAAAAGGAGTTGGAGAACCGTGGATTAAATACAACCGGCAAAAAATCGAACTTCAAACACGGCTACGAGAGGCAATGGAATTAGAAGGAATTGACGTGGAAGAGTATGTCTTTCATCTTGATGGCGATGAGACAACAAAATTGGAGGAGAAAAATGAAACACCGCAGACAATGGCGAACACAGACTTGAACATGATATTGGCTGCAATATCGGCACAAATGTCCGAAATGTCATCGCAAATATCCACCAACAAGTCATCTCAACTAGAAGAACAGAAAACGTATATGTCATCTCAACTAGAAGAACAGAAAACGTATATGTCATCACAGATGGAATCCCAAGAGACACGAATAACATCGAAGATGGAAGAACAGAAAACACACATGGCGTCACAAATTGCAGAACAATTAAAAGAACAAGAGGCACGCATAACATTACAGCTCGAAGCACAAGAAGAGCGTATCTCAACAAAGCTGGAAGCACAGGAAACAAAATTCTCACCACAGCTGGAGGCTGTTAGTGAACGGCAAAATAAAGTGGAGGCCGAGATGGATGCTTTGAAAGATCGGATTCAGGAGTTACAATTGAACCGTTCAATCACTTCAACGTCTACTCTGAAGGTAAAATCCCCAACGTTTGATGGTTCTGTTCCATTACAGGTATTTAAGCTCCAATTTGAGAAGACGTCGGCAGCGAACAACTGGAATGCTGAAGATAAAGTTGCAGCTCTGTTCGTAGCATTGAAAGGGCCAGCAGCCGAAATCCTACAGACGATTCCCGAAGGAGAGCGGAAAAACTATGAAGCATTGATGGCCGCTGTCGAGAGACGTTATGGAACCGAGCATAGGAAACAGATATTCCAAATTGAGTTGCAAAACCGTCACCAAAGAGCTAATGAGACTTTGCAGGAGTTTGCCTCGGATGTTGAAAGGTTGGCTCATCTCGCAAATGCGGATGCACCCGTGGAATACACCGAGAGGGTAAAAATCCAGGGTTTTATAAATGGCATACGGGACGTGGAAACGAAGCGAGCTACATACGCAAACCCAAATCTGACATTTGCTGAAACGGTATCACATGCATTGACTCAGGAAACGGCTTCACTATTGAGTAAACCAGCATACAAAGCTCATCGTGTGGAAGTGGAAAGACCAGATTGGGTAGACACAATTTTGGAAGCACTGAAGGGCTCACAACAGAAAAATGCCGGAGTTATTAAATGTTTCAAGTGCGACAACCCAGGTCATTTAACACGACATTGCAGCAGCGGTCCCAATAGCTCCAACAATGTGGTGGCCGTAAACGCAGAGCTGAAGGAGATGAGCAAATCTCCAAGTCCACTCAATCGTTAAACTAAAGCGAGTCAGCCGCAAGGGGCGACAGCTGGCTCCCTCAATTGAATGCCCCATAATCTCTATCTCACAAATTGAAAGAAGGTCAAACAATCTTGCGGTCGGAGGATATGTGGATGGAAAGGTACGTTTACTGACTGTAGATACGGGTGCATCTCATTCCATCATTCGAGCGGATTTAGTCAACAAGAAGGTAAGACCATTGCATGGAGCAAGATTGCGTACAGCCACTGGAAAATAGAGCACGGTTCTAGGAGAAGTATCATGTGAAGTCGCAATTGGGAACATCACGGTAGTACACAATTTTATAGTGGCAGAGATTGTTGATGAAATCATAATTGGAGTGGACTTCTTAATCGACCAGGGCATCAAGAGCGACATGCAAAGCAAGACGATGCGATATAAGAACATGTATGTGCCACTTAATTTCGGCTACGAGAGAGGCTACAGCAGTAAACAAGTGCTGGTGGAAGAGAGTCAGCAAGTACCACCAAAATCAGAAGCAGTCATCTGCGCAAAGGTTGATGGAGATTGTGGGACAAACAAATTGTGGGTTGTCGAAGCAGCAAATAAATCAGCACTGAACATACTTGTAGGAAAAACCGTGGCTATGACAAAACAAGATGGACGTATTCCGGTAAGAGTACTCAATGAGTTCAAGTCACCATTCAATTTGACCAAAGGAACTATTTTGGAAGATGCCAAGAGGCCGAAGTAGTTATTAACTGTGAACAGCTCCAGGAACACGTTTCATCTAGTAATACTGATCTTTCAAACGACATCACGGCATGGAAGCAAGGGCTAGAGGAAGCCTATCAGAGTAAGGCAAAACAACTGCTCCTAAAATAAGCGAACATCTTTGACCAGGATGGTTTCAAACCAGGCCGCATCAACGTTGTGAAACATCAAATTGACACTGGAGATGCGAGGCCGTTCCGTCAAGCTCCACGTAGTGTTCCACTGGCGAAGCGGGAAGTTGTGAGTCAAATTATACAAGAAATGAGCGACAGCGGCGTCATCGAACCATCAGCTAGTCCATGGAGCTCACCGGTAGTACTTGTAAAGAAGAAGGATGGAAAAATGAGGTTTTGCGTGGGCTACCGGAAGTTGAATAACGTAACGAAAAAGGATAGCTACCCATTGCCAAGAATTGACGACACTCTGGACTCGCTATCTGGTACGAAATGGTTTTCCACGCTGGATTTGAAAAGCGGCTACTGGCAAGTGGAGGTGAAGGAGGAAGATAAAGAGAAAACAGCCTTCAGTGTCGGTGATGGTCTTTGACAATTTACAGTGATGCCTTTTGGACTTTGTAATCCACCAGCTACTTTTGAGGGACTCACGGACAAGGTAATGAAAGGACTACATTGGAAAACATGCTTGGTGTACCTGGACGACATCATCGTATTGGGCAAGAATTTTGATGAACATCTTAGGAACTTGGAGGAAGTTTTCCAAAGAATAGCTGGCGCTGGTCTGAAGTTAAGTCCCCAAAAGTGTGCGTTGTTTAAAAAGGAAGTAAATTATTTGGGTCACAAGGTAATGACAGAGGGCATCTGCACTGCGAACGAAAAGATAGAGGCAGTAAAGAATTGGCCAAGACCACAGAACCTACATGAATTAAGAAGTTTCCTTGGGCTGTGCACATATTACCGCCGATTTGTACCAAATTTTTCCAGCGTAGCCCATAGCCTCCAAGAAAAAATAAAGCTTTTGAATGGAAGAAGGAGCAAGAAGTAGCTTTCCAAACATTGAAGGAGCGTTTGTGCACTGCCACAATGTTAGCATATCCGATTCCAGGAGCAACATTTATTCTAGATACAGATGCGAGTGGATATGCTATAGGAGGCGTTTTATCACAACTGGTCGATGGACAGGAGAATTTAGTTGCATATTACAGCCGTTCGATTGGAAAACCAGAGAGGAACTACTGTGTTACGCGGAGAGAGCTGTTGGCATTGGTAGAGTGCATTAAACATTTTCACAAATACCTCTACGGCCAGCGATTCCGTGACAGGACAGATCACGCAGCGTTGAAATGGCTTCTGCAGTTCCGTAATCCGGAAGGACAATTGGAACGGTGGATCGAGCGGCCACAAAGCTATGACTTTTTCATTGAGCATCGAAAAGGTAGTAATGATGCAATGTCACGAAGACCAAGTAGTTTGGAATGCAAGCACTGTTCAAAGGCCGAGGCTAAAGAATACATTATAGATGTCCGGCTAATGAATATAACGTGTACGGATGAATGGGACAAGGAACAACTAAGAAAGTGTCACCTAAAAGATACAGATCTGTCAAATGTTATGCAAGGGCTCGAACGAAACGAAAGACCAAGCAGAGAGGAGATGTCAGCAGAGAGTCCCATTGCGAAGTCATATTGGGCACAGTGGAACAGTTTAGAATTGATATCCGGTTGCTTGCATCGAGTATGGGAGAGTGAGGATGGTCAATGCAAGAAGAAACTGATAGTTGTTCCCAGAAAGAGGATTCCTGACGTGCTCAGCGAGCTGCACAATGGTCCAAGTGGAGGTCATCTTGGAATCACGAAGGCACTCGAGAAAATTAAGCAGAGATTCTACTGGGCTGGTTGCCGTCATTCGGTCACCGAGTGGATTGCCAATTGCGAGGTATGCAACAGAGCGAAAGGGCCCAAAACCCGAAGTCATGGCCAGATGAAGCAGTATATTTCAGGTGCACCATTTGAAAGGATCGCCATGGATGTCGCAGGTCCATTTCCTACTAGCAACCGCGGAAACAAATACGTACTGGTGGTTATGGATTATTTCAGTAAATGGCCAGAGGTATACCCAATCCCAAACCAAGAAGCAGAAACAGTAGCAGAAGTGGTTAAAAACGAATGGGTTGCAAGGTATGGTGTACCAATGGGGTTACATTCTGACCAAGGCAGGAATTTTGAATCAGCTGTGTTCCAAGAAATGTGCAAGAAGTTGGGCATTCGAAAAACACGGACAACTGCATTGCATCCTCATTCCGATGGTATGGTGGAACGTTTCAATAGAACATTGGAGGAGCATTTAAGGAAAGTAGTAGACAAGTACCGTAAGGACTGGGATACACACATATCATTATTCTTGATGGCCTACCGATCGGCAGTACATGACACAACGGGCCAAACCCCCGCAAAGGTAATTTTTGGCAATAACCTTCGACTGCCAGCTGATTTGAAGTATGGGATAGATGCCGATGCGGAGAGGAATGTCAAGAAATCCACTGGTATCTTGGAAGAAGAGTTGAGAGAGATACACGATCTGGTAAGGAAACGAGCAAAGATTATGAATGACAAAATGAAAGCAAGGTACGATAAAGCAATTAATTCGGAAGGGTTTCAGGAAGGAGATTTGGTGCTGCTATACAACCCACAACGAAAGAAAGGTTTGTCCCCGAAATTGCAGTGTAACTGGGAAGGCCCATACAAAGTTGTAAAACGGATCAACGATGTAGTATACCACATACAAACCACTACCAAACCCGAACCAAAATGAAAGTGGTTCATTTGGAGAGATTAGCAGCGTTTAGATCGAGAGATCTGTCTGATCGGGACGATCAGACTTAGGTGGAGGGCAGTGTCACGGATATTAGCATCACTAAGCTATACCATCACTAAGGCGATGCTAAGGCATGCTAAACGATATTTACGTCAATAATCAAATCATGTATACACATATATAAGGCAGCCGAGAGATGTCACACACAGATGCATTTACATATACGCCTATGTGTGCGCGAGAGACTGTAAACTACAAGCATTCAATCATTATGTAACTACATAAACGAATAAATAATTGCGTCTTCACATACGCACCATGTACGAATACGAGCAGCGGAGAGTCAATGCGCAAACACATGCATATATTTGAGATACTCCTATAAGTATGCAATGAGAAACACTATAAAATTGTGCAATTGCAGTTACAGCTGAGAAGTTTGAGAGCTCATGGACAATGCAAGTGGATTCTAGAAACTGCGAATGTTAAAATCAAAGAGTATAAAAGGCGACAGATGTAGAGGCGCTGTAATTCAGTTTGAGTTGAGCCATCAATCAGTTTGATTAAGCACTCGATCTGGCGGCCAATAGTAGAGTTTCATTTGAGTTATCAATCAGTTTGGTTATTAAGCCAGCGAGTAGCAAAGTATAAGTGTTATTGTGAAGTACTTTAATAAAGGCCATTTTTCCATTGCTCAATATTGGAGTTATTTATTCAACAGTTTAGTGATTCGAACTTAGCAGAGAATTGCAAATAAGAGGATTTGCAAGTAAATTCGTTACAATACGGTTGTATGAGATATATACTATGTATACAACCGATCTCTATGATTTTTTCAGACAACAATATATGCCACATACGTAAGCGTTCGGTGAAATTTGAAGCTTCTAGCTGTTAAAATGGGGCTAAAATTTCGAAAATATATATATACTATATATATACCCTATATATACCACCATATATATACTATATATACCACCGATCTGTATGATTTTTCCAGACAACAATATATACTATATACGTAAGCATTCGTTGAAATTTGAAGCCTCTAGCTCTTAAAATAGGGCAGTAATTACGAAAAGTTTCTTATCTGAACAATCGGTTGTGGGGGATTTATACTATATATACGACCGATCTCATCAATTTTTTCAGGCAACAATATGTGGAATATACGAAAGTATATGATGAAGTTTGAAGCTTCAATCTGTTAAATTGAGTAAGATATTACAAAAATCCTCTTTTTCTGAAAAATCGGTTGTATGGAGGATATATGCTATAGTGGTCCGATCCGGCCGTTTCCGACAAATGTCTAATCGGACACCCAAATACACCTGCTCACCAAATTTTATCAAGATATCCCAAAAATTGAGGGACTAGTTTGCATACAAACAGACAGACGGACAGACGGACATGGCTAAATCAACTCAGCTTTTCATTCTGGTTATTTCGGTATACTTAATGGTGGGTCTATCTGTTTTCCTTTAAGGACTTACAATTTTGGGTTTCATGACGAAATTAGTATACCAGTTCATTTTCATGAAAGGTATAAAAATAGGTAGGTACTTTGTGTGAGGATGCAAAGCTTCACGTTTTTTGTGGTCTGCATGTAAAAACTACGACTACGAATCACGTATTTCAAAAATATATGAAGTAAACGTAACTATTTGATGAAACTTGATGAATTTTGAAGCTTCTATCCGTAAAAAAGGGGCAAAAATGACAGTTTGTATGAAGTATATAATATATATACCACCGATCTCTATGATTTTTTCAGACAACAGTACATGCTATATACGTAAGCACTTTGTGAAATTTGAAGGTTCTAGCTGTTAAAACGCGGCAGAAATTGCCCAAAGTTTCTTATCTGAACAATCGGTTGTATGAGATATATACTATATATACAACCGATCTCTATGATTTTTTCAGACAACAATATATGCCACATACGTAAGCGTTCGGTGAAATTTGAAGCTTCTAGCTGTTAAAATGGGGCTAAAATTGCGAAAATATATATATATACTATATATATATACTATATATACCACCATATATATACTATATATACCACCGATCTGTATGATTTTTTCAGACAACAATATATGCTATATACGTAAGCATTTGTTGAAATTTGAAGCCTCTAGCTCTTAAAATAGGGCCGTAATTACGAATAGTTTCTTATCTGAACAATCGGTTGTGGGGGATATATACTATATATACGACCGATCTCATCAATTTTTTCAGGCAACAATATGTGCAATATACGAAAGTATATGGCGAAGTTTGAAGCTTCAATCTGCTATAGTGGTCCGATCCGGCCGGTTCCGACAAATGTCTAATCGGACACCCAAATACACCTGCTCACCAAATTTTATCAAGATATCACAAAAATTGAGGGACTAGTTTGCATACAAACTGACAGACGGACAGACGGACAGACAGACGGACATGGCTAAATCAACTCAGCTCTTCATTCTGATTATTTCGGTATACTTAATGGTGGGTCTATCTATTTTCCTTTAAGGACTTACAATTTTGGGTTTCGTGACGAGATTAATATACCATTTCATTTTCATGAAAGGTATAAAAATAGGTAGGTACTTTGTGTGAGGATGCAAAGTTTCAGGTTTTTTGTGGGCTGCGTGTAAAAACTATGACTACGAATCACGTATTTCAACAATATATGACGTAAACGTAACTATTTGATGAAATTTTTTGAATTTTGAAGCTTCTAGTTTACGGCTTCTAGGGGCAAAGAAATACAGTTTATATGGGGTATATAATATATGTACCACCGATCTCTATGATTTTTTCAGGCAACAATATATGCTATATACGTAAGGATTTGGTGAAATTTGAAGCTTCTAGCTGTTAAAACGGGGCAGAAATTGCGCAAAGTTTCTTATCTGAACCATCGGTTGTATGACATATATACTATATATACCACCGATCTCAATGATTTTTTCAGACAACAATATATACTATACACGTATTTGGTGAAATTTGAAGCTTCTAGCTGTTAAAATGGGGAAGAAATTGCACAAAGTTTCTTATCTGAACAATCGGTTGTTTGAGATTATATATACCACCGGTCTCTATGATTTTTTCAGACAACAATATATGCTATACACGTAAACATTTGGTGAAATTTGAACATATCTAAACGATTTTTAAGATAAATATAAAATAAACAAGTAAGGGCGGGACTGTCTTCGGCTATGCCGAAGACTTCATACCTTTCATGAATGGGGCTGAACAATAATCTTATCCCGTTCGTAATCTCCGAATAATCGGATGTATAAGATAAGAAATATCTAGTGAACAGTCTACATACCTAAACGATTTTTAAAATAAATATAAAATTAAAATAAAAATAGATAGGTTTTTTGTGGTCTGCGTGTAAAAACTATGACTACGAATGACTTAGCAATCATGGCCTACGGCCGATGCTGTCGATCGGAAAATTGCTTCCTCTGCTGATTGCCTTTGCGGGTGCACCAGTCGTCGTCGTCGTCGTCCTCATAATGTTTTATTATTTTTACTGCGCATAATTCAACTCGAACGAGTTGTTGCACAATATACATAACACGTAGTGCTACAAATAGATTATGATACAATGTTGTTGAACAGTATATAAGGCAATGTGCCACACTAGTTATATTAGTATGTTGGCACACAGGGACGGATTTACATATCCAGGGTATAATTATTTTGGGCCCGGTAATACAATATACAAAGATGATGAACCAATTAATGATGTGGATGTTGATGCATATATACACGATATAGAATATGAATTAGCTACAACAAAATCTCAAATTAGAGAAGCAGATCGTGAAGCAATATTAAATTTTATAAAAGATTATCAACATAATGAATCTTTAGAAGAATTACTTGGAATAATTGGTATATCTATTAAATATGGTTTTGAAACAATATTTGGAGTTCATTATCCAAATATGAGTAATGTTCAAAAAACGTTTAATCAAATTGTATATGCAAGAAGAGAACAAGATATAGCCGAAGAATGGAATAATATTAAATTTCAACCAAATAAAGGTGGATACAGAAATATACAAGATTTTAAATCGACATCACAAATAGCAAAAGCAATTTATGCATCATATAAAACAGGAGGTTATAAGTGGCATTTAATAAAAGCAGAATTTGATGCACAACAACGTGCAAGAGCTAATGAACCATCTAGCTCCGGAGCCGATAACGAACCCCCGGCCAAACAACCGAGAATTGAAGAAGATAATTCAATCGATAAATCTGTTGAACCAGATCCTATTTTCATTGAAAAACCAAATCATCGTGGTAATAATAATCCTACTGTGGATGTTGATATGCAAGAAAATATTCATCAGCAAAGTGGTTCAGGTCGTAGTCCGAATTCGGGGGCGAGATCGGGTGCAACAGGAAGTGGAGATTCCTCTTCTGAGAGTATCACATGGATGATACCAAGTAGACCATGTTCAAATAATCATATGAATTTCACGAAAACAAAAATATTAATTAGCTATGGATATAGTACTGAAAATATACAAACTTCACCAACTATTGATCAAATAACTACACCTTTAGCTTTAATTCCAGTTGATTTTGTTCCATTTTATTTAAGTGAAGCAGAATTTGATATGTTACCTAGTACAGCCGAAGTTGTAAAAGTTTCATGTTCTGTTACACCATTAGTAACTAGAACTGATTTTGATGTTGGATCTACCATTTCAGGTACTGCAACGTCTGAATATGTTCCTATTGGATATATTGCTATAGGATTAAAAAAGAAATGTTATGGTAAAAATGTTTCATATACATGTAGTACTACTGATCCAATGAAAGTTACTGATGTCAAAGATATGAATGTGAAAGAAATATATGAAAAATATTATAAACATATTCCTTCTAATGCATTGTGCGTACCTCAGCCAATTGAACAATATTTTTTACATGAATGGAATAGAGAAAAGAATCCAGATGAAGCTGTATATAAAGATTATATTATTCACAGCAAAGGAGCAAATCGAATGGACGAACAAGTTCATCAATTTTTAATTAATCAAGCAATTGGAATACCAATTGCCCATTATGAATACAAACCTAAAAGTGGTTTTATTAAGAGAGGAAAAGAACATTTTGTTCCTTATACAAGCCAAACTTACAAAGTGCATTCAAATAAAACCTGACCCCATAGTCATGTATTGGAATTTTTTAAAAGTGCAAATGGTTTAGGTAAGACAACAACAACTCCAATTGTAATTAATAATATAAATGATGTATATGCAAGAACTATTGAATCTTATGGAACATATCATCCAATTTATGGAGGTTTTGGGTATGATGCACAACCTCAATTACATGTTGGTATAATAGCTACACCTCAATTAAAACCTGGTGATAATTCAAAGACGTATTTGAATAGTGCGTGTTATTGGAAAGTTGAATGTTCAATCGATATTAAGTGTAATATTTCATCATGTTTTGGTAAAGGGTTCAGTGTTAGTTGGCCATTGGATACGAACTTTTGTGCAAATTATGATCGAGCCTATACAGATGGACAAACACTATTTGGACTTACTTCACTGCACTTACTTACTGCAGATGAAGATGATGATGATGAAGATTACATAGTAATAAATAAAACACGAAAATTAAATTTATAATCAATTTATAATTTTATATTTATTCAATAAATAATAACTTGACATTGGATGTGGCTTCTTTTTATAACTTTTCAGTTTTTTATATGATCTCCATTTGTAAGTATACATTCTAGATCTAAATGCAGAATCATTTGGAAAAACATCATTATTTGATAATACAATTATTGGAGTTCTCATTATTACAGCATCACTTGCATATTTTACTTTTGCAGCAACTGTATCGCCACCAAATAACATTTTCAAAGTTTCTGTTGCTGCAGGTTCTAATAGTGGTTCATTCCATAAAATTATGCTTTTATTTACACATTCCATAAGAGGAAATGAACAGTATCTATTAAAATTACCTACTTGACCAAAGTTTAAACAATAGTGTATAAACGTATCAAAAAAGAAATTTTTTCCTGCATTAGGTGGTGATAATATAAACATGGTATTTTTCTTTGGAATATTTTTATCTATAATGTTATAAAGATTTCTTAAAAATATTACAAGTTCTTCTTCATTATTAGTAAATTGATATTTTAATAAATCTTCTAAAATTTCTATTGATTCTGGTATAGTATAATAGTAATTATATAAATTGCCAATTGGAGCATTAAAAATTGAATTTTGCAGTTCAATTGTTTTTAAATACATGAATATTTCCTTAAAATTTAAATTGTTAATATCATTATTTATTATTTTTAAACAATTTTTTACTAATATAGAGTCTATATTCCAAAATTTGAATTCTGATGATAACCACATTGAAGTATTTAATATATGATGAATTGGAGCTGTTGGATGCTGTTTCAAAAATTCTATTACTTTGTCTCCCTTTCCTCTCTTTTTACACCCGGAATTTGAGATATCTGGTTCATCGCTGAAAGCAGCAGTTTCATTACCATTTGGAGGTTCGGATCCAATGGTGAATTTATTATAAAAGTCGACCGATAATTCGCTTCCTTCCACCATTCTGTCTTCGTTTTCTTCGATATCTTTGATAAATCGAATACATCGAGCTTCACCACTTGGTAGCCACGTTCTCCCGGCGATGTTAAAATAGATGTACTGCCTGGAATCTTTCTGCAGATAGATTGACAAATTAATCCAGTGTTGGATCGTGAACTGCCAACTCGGAACGATACGTCTAGCATATCTTCTAGGGAATTGTTGTCTACCATTATTGCAGAAGGAACATCTGCATGAATTGTTTGAATAGGAACAGTCGTGGATGATGTGGATGTGGTTGCCGTGGTACGAAATGATGAGGATGGCCCCTGAAAATTTTATGCATATTTGTTTGTGATCCAATTGGATGTCTCCAATGTCATATGGGCATCCGTGTACGTCGTGTACCACTCGCTGTTTAAGATGATACTTACTAATTTCCTCATTGAACACTTGCCTGTTAAAAAAAAATAATTAATATATATTTTTATATTATATAAATTATTTGTATTACCTAATTCTTTGTTTTGGTTCAGCAGTTGCTTTTGAACAAAAGCCATCGATTCCATCAGATTGTGCAGGTACATCTTCGCCTCGTACATCTTCTCCACCAAAGGGAGAGATATCAATATCTCCAATTTCGAATTTATATCCAACAGAAATTCCGTCGTCCATATCAGCAGCAGCACAGTAAGAAGAGAAATATTGTCCGAATTCTCCGGTAGAATCGATGCCTTCCTCATTTCGCCATCTATATCCAATTTCATCTTTTTCGTTGTTTCCTGATTGTCTGGTTTCCGTTTCCTTTTTTTCTCCTTCGTCACAGCCACGTCCAACATCTGAGTAGTTGGAAGAGATTGAATTTGATCTTCGTCTTTTTTCGACATCTCTTCTAATATCGCTTCCTCTTCGTTTTCTGTCATTACCGGCGACACATCGTCGTCGATCACAACCGGTTCGCGATTCATCTTCACTTGTTTCCTCAACATTATTTTCAGGTGAATAACAGTAACTACACACACTATTTTCACTGTCACTGTTCAAAAACATTTAACTTTAAAATTCAAATCCTCGCCTTTATATACAATTTTCATGTCTAAAAATATATTTTGCCCATCCGCACTATGCGTGGTAAAAATAATAAAACATTATGACGACGACTAGGACGACGACTGGTGCACCCGCAAAGGCAATCAGCAGAGGAAGCAATTTTCCGATCGACAGCATCGGCCGTAGGCCGTAAAAAAGGGCAAAAAAATACAGTTTATATGGGGTATATAATATATGTACCACCGATCTCTATGATTTTTTCAGACAACAATATATGCTATATACGTAAGCATTTGGTGAAATTTGAAGCTTCTAGCTGTTAAAACGGGGCAGAAATTGCGCAAAGTTTCTTATCTGAACACTCGGTTGTATGACATATATACTATATATACCACCGATCTCAATGCTTTTTTCAGACAACAATATATACTATACACGTAAGCATTTGGTGAAATTTGAAGCTGCTAGCTGTTAAAATGGGGAAGAAATTGCGCAAAGTTTCTTATCTGAACAAGCGGTTGTATGAGATATATACTATATATACCACCGATCTCAATGATTTTTTCAGACAACAGTATATACTATACACGTAAGCATTTTGTGAAATTTGAAGCTTCTAGCTGTTAAAATGGGGAAGAAATTGCACAAAGTTTCTTATCTGAACAATCGGTTGTATGAGATTATATATACCACCGGTCTCTATGACATTTTGTGAAATTTGAACATATCTAAACGATTTTTAAGATAAATATAAAATAAAAAATACGTAGGTACTTTGTGTGAGGATGCAAAGCTTTTTTTTGTGGTCTGCATGTAAAATCTACGACTACGAATCACGTATTTCAAAAATATATGAAGTAAACGTAACTATTTGATGAAACTTGATGAGTTTTGAAGCTTCTGTCCGTAAAAAAGGGGCAAAAATGACAGTTTGTATGAAGTATATAATATATATACCACCGATCTCTATGATTTTTCAGACAACAATATATGCTATATAGGGCAGTAATTACGAAAAGTTTCTTATCTGAACAATCGGTTGTGGGGGATATATACTATACAAGTTAAACTTTTACAAATTGGAAATTCTAAAAAAACTATATTCTTTACACGGGAGACGTGCTCCTTTATTGAATGCAAACTTATATCTGACTTTACACAATAATAATTCTTACAATCTAACCTACGTTTGCCTTGCCGCGATGAAAGTAAAAACTGCTGATCACGCGCTTCCCACAGGTGAGTTTGTTTATTTTTAATTTGGTTTCTATTTACCGCTTACTGTTCACACGGTTTGATTTGTATGTGTTGCGGCTTCAGCAATTTTGTCAGTTTGTTATGTCTGGAGTATTATGTGTCTGAATATTTGTTTTTTTATATTATATAAATATGTGCCGTGGTAACAAACCCCCCCCCCCCCCCCCCCTAAGATTCAAGCGTCCTCGATTGGAGTTTTGTTAAAAATTTGATTAACCCCTTTTACTGCATCTTCCGTTAAGTCGATGGACCGAGCTTCTTTGCTTTCTCTGTTTGACAGGACTAATTTGGTTAAAAATATGGTGACGATTACAAATATGATCATAAGGCTGATGTTTGTGGCATATTTAAGCCGGTATGATGATTCTGTGAGGCTAATCTCTTTTGTATTGTTTATGTTTAGCTGTTTTAACATTTCTAGAGAAAGTATTTCTTCGTTTCTGTTTGATAGTGATATTGGTTGGAGTATCGCAGGTAGGGGCTTGTTTGTTGATTTTTCCGCATTGAAAAATTTCTTCCCGTTAATTTGGATTGTAGCGTTATTAAAGTGAACGACAAAGGTTCCGTTTAGAGTTGTAGAATCTTCGTTTATTAGGACATAGCCCCTGAAGTCGTTTAGGAATATAACTCCAGGTGACAGCTCCTCAAAGTCTGGAATGTGCTGACTGTTTGTGACGGTGCAGTTTGGCAAACGGCTCGTTAAAAGATTACTAATACAATAATCATTGCCTAAATCTAGCAAATCGTCTTTAGAGCATATTTGTAGTGCGTTATATTGTTTACAATTTCTTTTTATTCCATACATAGTTTTTTCTCAGCTAAGGATTGAATTGAAATTTATTTTGTTAATTTTATTGTCTTTCTTTACTGCTCTGATATCGATAGTTTGGCAAATTTGATTCTCTGTTGTTGGTAAACTTATAATATAGATGATTGTCTTGCCATATGTCGCTATTTTAATTTCGGAAAATTCTAGCGCTTCGTCCAAATTTACGAATGGGATATTATCCTTGTCAAAGATTTTTTTATCAATATCAATTTCTTCGGTCGACAAAATATATGAATTTACTATATTGGCCTTTGCCCAATGTATCGCGTAAGCGATGTTCACGACTTCCTCTTTCATAATTTCTAACTTGTATTTTAATTCTAAAAATGCCTCTATTTCTTTACTCTTTTCGTTTTGCATGTGCTTCATAATATGGTTTGTAATATTTGTAATTTCATTAACTTTTTCTACTGTAAGTTTATTAATGAGGACTTGATTGTTGTTGTTTTCTAAAACGTTATTTACGTTGTTCAGAATTATTTCATGGTCCTCATGGTCTGGACTTCCCGCAATCCATTTCCATGCATTGCCCAAAAAATTGAGTGACCTTTTTGATCTTTTTTCTATCCTTAGATTATTAATATGGGCCTTCACTTGGGATATTAGGAGGGATATAAAAGGGTAATTCGGATTTCTGTAGAATTTTTCTGCTTTTGTCGTTGGTTCTATATGTTCCAGAATTTCTGTATATTTGTCGATGTTTATTTCGTGTATAATCCTAAATTGTCCTGTCTGTAGTCTGGCAGTTCCTTTTTCTATTGTGATTAATTGGGAGTTCGAATAGTCTAATATCTGTACCTCTGCGAGGCATAGTGGTAAAAAGAATCTGAAAAAGGAAAATTTTATTGTAGTAGTTAATTCCGTATCCTACTTTTATGGACGATTTGTCCTCTCTCGGTCACTACCGTGCTGTTCCTGTCTTCTTTAACTATTTCCCTACTATATAATTTGCTTAGTTTTGTTCCTAACCTCCTATTTTTTTTTTTTACAAATATGGCTTGTCCTGGCAAGTAGGATTGGAGCGTTTGTTTACCTTTATTATGGAATTCAATATCCTTATTTTGTTTTTGTGTTAACTTTTGCAAATTCTCGTATCTAGTTTTTTCTATGTCTTCGGGCGTGAAGTTCATATTTCTTCCGAAGAATATGTCGACCGGTCTTTTCTGTGTAACTGAGTGAATGGTATGATTGTACTCGGATACTGCTCTTTCTAAAAGTTCCTCAAAGTTTCGATGTCCCCCCTTATCTTTTACACAGCGCATTATCTCACTTAGGGTGGAGTGGAATCTTTCCACTTGGCCGTTAGCCTGGCTTTTATATGGGGGAGTAGTATAAACTGCGATGCCTAATTCGTCTTTCATCATAAACTTCATTGAAATGGAATTTAACGATGGTTCATTATCGATCACTATTATCTTCGGGACGCCGAAGGAAAATATTATATCCCTTAAGGGTCTCCTTACGTCCTCTATGGCCCTACTATTTAGCATTCTTGTTACTGCATATTTCGAGAACTTATCCAGTGCAGTCATAACTCTCTTGCCTTCGGTTAGAAAGATGTCTATATGGACTGTGTGTCCTGGGAAGGTTGGCAATGGGGTTGCTGCTATTTTTGGGTTGTTAGGGTGCCTTTCATACTTGCTTTCTTTACATACCGTGCAGTTTGTTATCAATCGCTTGATTTTGTTCATTATCCCGGGAAAATAACTCTTCTCTATGATCTGTATTTTATTTTCGGTCGCGTCCCTATGTGCTCTTAGATGTTCTTTCAAAATAATATTTTCCTGCTCTTGTTCGTTAGTTATGTCCTCCACCAACTTCTGGGTGTACCTGCATTTATAGTTGCTAAAGTGTTGTGGATAGACGTTTTGTATTATACCCATAGTCCTCTCGTCGGTGTGGATTCCGTTGATTACGGATGGGTTAGGTATTTTTGAAGAAATCTATAATCTTTTGCTCGTCGAAAAATGGTTCGTTAACTGTATGGCGGTGTACAGTTGGGAAGATTATTTTGAATTGGTAAGATGGCGTTTCTGAATGCTCGAGAAAAATTTGGATTTTGAACACGTTAATCGGTACCTCCGTGCAGGGTATTAGGTTGTGTCCTGAACTCTCGTCACTATGGGTAGTGGGTGTAAGCGAATTTATTTAGGCGGGTATTCTTGATAGCGCGTCTGCGACTACATTCGATTTACCGGGCTTGTAGATAAGCTCATAGTTATGTTCTTCCAAGATGTCAAAATGATAGTTTGTATGAAGTATATAATATATATACCACCGATCTCTATGATTTTTTCAGACAACAATATATGCTATATACGTAAGCATTTGGTGAAATTTGAAGGTTCGAGTTATTAAAACGGGGCAGAAATTGCGCAAAGTTTCTTATCTGAACAATCGGTTGTATGAGATATATACTATGTATACACCCGATCTCAATGATTTTTTCAGACATCAATATATGCTATACACGTAAGCTTTTGGTGAAATTTGAAGCTTCTAGCTGTTAAAATGGGGCCTAAATCGCAAAAAATAGATATATATATATACCATCATATATATACTATATATACCATCATATATATATTATATATATCACCGATCTCAATGATTTTTTGACACAACAATATATACTATATACGTAAGCAATCGGTTAAATTTGAAGCTTTGTTAAAATGGGGTAGAAATTGCGAAAAGTTTCTTATCTGAACAATCGGTTGTATGAGATATATACTATATATACAACCGATCTCTATGATTTTTTCAGACAACAATATATGCCACATACGTAAGCGTTCGGTGAAATTTGAAGCTTCTAGCTGTTAAAATGGGGCTAAAATTGCGAAAATATATATATATACTATATATATATACTATATATACCACCATATATATACTATATATACCACCGATCTGTATGATTTTTTCAGACAACAATATATGCTATATACGTAAGCATTCGTTGAAATTTGAAGCCTCTAGCTCTTAAAATAGGGCAGTAATTACGAAAAGTTTCTTATCTGAACAATCGGTTGTTGGGGATATATACTATATATACGACCGATCTCATCAATTTTTTCAGGCAACAATATGTGCAATATGCGAAAGTATATGGTGAAGTTTGAAGCTTCAATCTGTTCAATTGAGTAAGATATTACAAAAATCCTCTTTTTCTGAAAAATCGGTTGTATGGAGGATATATGCTATAGTGGTCCGATCCGGCCGGTTCCGACAAATGTCTAATCTGACACCCAAATACACCTGCTCACCAAATTTTATCAAGATATCTCAAAAATTGAGGGACTAGTTTGCATACAAACAAACAGACGGACAGACAGACAGACGGACATGGCTAAATCAACTCAGCTCTTCATTCTGATTATTTCGGTATACTTAATGGTGGGTCTATCTATTTTCCTTTAAGGACTTACAATTTTGGGTTTCGTGACGAAATTAATATACCATTTCATTTTCATGAAAGTTATAAAAATAGGTAGGTACTTTGTGTGAGGATGCAAAGCTTCACGTTTTTTGTGGTCTGCATGTAAAAACTACGACTACGAATCACGTATTTCAAAAATATATGAAGTAAACGTAACTATTTGATGAAACTTGATGAATTTTGAAGCTTCTATCCGTAAAAAAGGGGCAAAAATGATAGTTTGTATGAAGTATATAATATATATACCACCGATCCCTATGACAATATATGCTATATGTTAGAAGTTTTTTATTCCTTTGAAATAAAAATGCAGATATTCTGATGTTTACAAGGCAGTGGTTTAATAAGAACTGAATTTTGTGTCTTTACATTAGGAACTTAGAAGCTAAAATTTAAAGATTCATAGAAAAGCAAAAACGTATAATGTTGCCAGACTGGAGAATAATAAAGTATTTTGCTTATTCTTTCAACACTTCTTCTTAAGCAAATATCTTTATAAAAATTAAGCAAATATATTTAATTAATTTAATCCAAGTAATTTAACAAAGTTACAATGCTTTTGCTTACTAACACTTTTAGTTAAAATGTCGGCAACATTTTCATTAGTTGAAACATATTCTAATTTAATTTCATTTGACTCTACTTTTTCTCGTATAAAATGGTATTTTATATCAATGTGTTTGGTGCGCTTATGATGAATGGGGTTACGTGCTATATGTTGCGCACTAATGTTATCACCGTATATGATCATCGAATTTGTACTGATGTACCCAATTTCTTGAAGTAATCTGTTGAGGTAGGCTGCCTCTTTTGCCGCTGATAAGGCCACGTATTCAGCCTCGGTGCTGCTTAAAGCCGTTCCATTTTGCTTTGTTGAAGCCCAAGAGAAAGCACTGCTTCCTAAGTAGAATACATACCCTGAATATGATTTTCTATCGTTTGGATCATTTGCCCAATCTGCGTCAGCGTATCCCTTCACGGGCTCATCAGACTTGCGGTACACGATACTTAAATCTGAAGTACCTAATAGATATCTCAAAATGTGCTTTGCTGTGGTTTCGTGCTCAACATGTGGGTTTGTGTTACGTTGAGAAAGCTTGCTTACAGCGTGCGTAATATCAGGTCGACTTAGCACTGCTAAATACATAAGAGAACCGATTAATGATTGGTATTCTGTAGTATTTACCTTTGAACATTTTTCGTCTTGGCAGCCCACTTGGAAACCTGGATCGAGTGGAGTTGCGACTGCCCTACAGTTTTGCATGCCATATTTTTCAAGAACGGATTTGATTTACTTTTTCTGTGATAAGTGAATCGCGCCTCTGTTGCCCTCTCGCTGCACTTCCAAACCAAGTAAGTATCGTATAGCACCACCATCTTGCATGTGAAATGTAGACGCTATCTTCTTCTTAATTTCACCTATATCATTTTCACTTGTACCCATGATGATTAAGTCATCAACGTAAACTTCGATATAACTATATTGCTTCTGGTTTTGTTTAAAATATAAGCACGGCTCATTGATGCACCTTTTAAAACCGATGCCTTTTAAAACTTCGTCGAGTGTGTTGTTCCAAGCACGTCCGGATTGTTTTAGCCCATAAATCGCCTTTCGTAATTTTAGTAATTTATTTGGATATTGTTTGCTTATAAAATTTTCGGGTTGCTTCATATAAACATTTTCATGAAGCTCACTATTTAAGTATGCGTTGGAAATATCCACTTGATGCATATATAATTGTTTTTCTGCTGCAATTGCAAATAGCATTCGAATCGTTTCGTACCTTATTACTGCAGAAAACGTTTCCCATTAATTAATACCTAACTGTTGTGCACAACCCTTGGCAGCTGATGTGGATTTAAATCGCTCTATATCACCCTCAACATTTCGTTTGATTCTAAAAACCCACTTTGACCCAATAGCTTTATGCTCTGCTTCGTATTCGGCTTGCATTGATTTTTGCCAATCTTTTGCGTGTTGGCCACTCAACGCTTCTGCTGCAGTTTGTGGTGTTTCCAAATCTTCAATGTATTTAAGGTAATGATACTGCTTTTTAGGTCTACCAGGCTTACCTGTGTGTATTGGTTTAGGACGACCTGCCCCAAGTCGCTTTACGTTGTGTTGTTCGGAATGCTCCATACGTGGTTCTCGTTGTTCTTCGTTTTGATTATCGTCTTCGGAACTGCTAGCAGTGGCAAAATCCTCCTCATCATCGCCTGAATCACAGCCTGCATTTTGTTCAGCTTCAGCTATGGTATCATTTGATGATGAACGCTGAGTTTCTTGACTTTCGGTGGATTCTAGGCGAATGATGTTTGTCATAAAATCATTGCTTTGTTCCGAAGTTTCATTGTCAGCAATTACACGCGTACCAAAATCGCCTTCTGCAAATCTGACGTCACGCCTTTCTATGACTACACGTTTTTGGCGATCATAAAGTCGATACGCCTTTGCTGTGCAAGAATATCCCACAAATGTGTATTCTTTACCTTTGGCCGCAAACTTGCTTTTAATGGTTTTTTCTAGTGCAAAAACTCTTGACCCAAAAATTCGTAAATGTTTGACTGAAGGTTTGCGTTTATGCCACATTTGAAATGGTATAAGATTATTAAGCGCTTGCGTTGGACACCGATTACGGATATACACTGCGGTTTGAACCGCCTCTGCCCACAAAAACTCGTCTAGCTTTGCATGAATTAATAAACTTTTTGCCATTTCTACGATTGTGCGGTTCGCCCGTTCTGCAACACCGTTTTGTTGGGGTGTATAAGGCACTGTTAATTGTGTTTTAATTCCGCATTTTACCAAAAAATTATCAAATTCATTATTTATATATTCCCTGCCGTTATCACTACGCAAGGCTTTTATTTTACTACCGGTTTGGCACTCTACATATGCTTTAAACTCCTTGAACTTTTCAAAAACTTCATTTTTATTGTGCATAAAATAAACAAAAATTTTACGAGAATAATCGGCGATAAAAGTGACGAAATATTTCTTTCCACCTAACGATTTAACGTTCATGGGGCCACACACATCCGTATGCACAAGTTCAAGTTTGCTCTTCGATATTCGCGCCTTTGTTTGCGTAAATGGCAAAGCACATATTTTTGCTTGATTACACGTATCGCAACTGATTTTGGCTGGCATATTTCTAATATTCATACCGCGCACATTTTCACTGTCATTTAGTTGTTTTAAACTTTGCATATTTAAGTGACCAAAACGATTGTGCCACTTTACAACTAATGAACTTTCACTTATTAAACAAACAATATTTGTTTTTTCTTCATTCCGATATACATATAAATTATTTACACGCTCTGCTTGTAGCACTGTTTGCTGTTTCTTGTTTTTTATTATGGCACTGTTGCATGTAAATACTGTCGAATTCCCATACTGCGCTGCCTTACTTACTGACAGAAAATTCATAAGCAGAGATGGGACAAATAACATATCATTCAACACAATTTTATTGTTTTCTCTTTTTAGCACTACTTAACCTATTCCAGACGATTCTATAAACTTCTCTGCTGCTAACATGACATGAGAATTCTTTTCAGTAAACGATGTAAACATATTTTTATCACAACACATGTGTGATGTAGCGCCGCTGTCAATGCACCATGTGCCTCTTTGTGCTACATTATCAATTGCACCATACTTAAATGATTTGATGATTCGTGTGCCTTACTGTGCATTTCAGTATTTGTATTCTTTTTCTTGCTTCGGCACTCACTTGCGCGATGACATAATTTTTGGCAATTGAAACATTTCCCCTTAAAACGCTGTTTGTCTTTTTCTTTTTTACTATTTACTTTGGTTTTATTCTTTTCGTCATTTGTACTACCATACTCATGTTGCTTTTGTGTCATGTTTTTACTTGAATGTGCGTAGACTGCTTGTGTGCATTCTCGATCATCTTTTTCTTCCCTTCGCGTTCCCTCATCTAAAATTTTTGATTTAACTACGTCGAACGTCGGCAACTTGTCGCGCGTTTCAATAGCGACAACGAAGTTTTCCCATGAATTTGGAAGTATTGAAAGCAACATTATGACTTTCAACTCGTCGTTTATTTGAATGTCCAATTCGGCTAATTTGTCGACTGCCACAAACTCATTTACATACCGTACTACACTGTCGCCTTGTTGCATGTTTAAGTGTAACAGTTTTTGATACTGCTGAACTTTTTTCACTGGACCGACTCGCAAATGAATGTCGCGCAATTTTTGCCATGCCTCTGCCGCTGTTATGCACGTCTTTATGTGCATTAACTGTGTTGGCTTTATATTTAAAATTAAACATGCCAAAGCCTTTTGATCTGTGGTTTCCCACATAAGTATTTCTTCGGCGGTAGCATCTTCTGCTTTTTCATACTTTCCGCATACAACGTTCCACAAATCCGCCGTAATGAGTACACTTCGCATGGACACTGACCACACGTCATAGTTATCATCACACAACTTCTCTATTTGGAGGTGTACACTCATTTTGTATTTTTTTTTTTTACGCGTATTTATTTCGCACGTACGTATGTATGTTTTAAAAATCAAAAACCGAATTACTTAAACTTTTTCGAACGCGTTACTAAAAACGTTTTATTGTTCACACAATTATTTTTGGTAATTTTTATAGCCTTATGCGTTTACGTTATGTTAATAATAATGAGCTTAAAGGCCGTGGTTAAATAAAACACAATGTTTAAAATTTCATTGGTTTTTTTAATTTGTCAATATTTCGGCTTCAGTCTGAAGCCATCTTCAGGACTGTAAGTAAACACAAATGTATAAAAAGGGGGCATTCATTTCAGATACATGGTCATTAAAATTTACGTTATGCAACTAGGTATACATATAAACGAGACACAACTTACACTTGTGGTTATTCTTTATCGACTGATCATATGTTCGGAAAACAAAAGTAAAATAAACATCAAAAATGTATACAATTTTACAGTACAGTAAGTGTAAACTAAAATATGCACAAACAAATATATAGGGATACAAACAATAGATCAACGAATATGTCGTCATCCAACGTTATGATTTGTTGATCCCAAGTATGCTGCTAGCGGAATAATTTCTGTACGCTGCTTTCTTTCATGTGCGCCGTGAGACTTGCATTTTGTGTTGTTGCTTAAGCAATAAATTGCGATATGCATATGCGCATTGGTCTGTGTCACTTTTAAAATTAATTCTCTTATCATTAGGCGTGTTCATAATGTGGAGCATTTCCATGGTGAAGCGCTTATTATATTGTTTCTCTATGTCCAATATAGTAACATTCTGGAAATCGGGATAGTGGCCCGTATCCTTACAGTGGGCCGTTAAGGCCGTTTTATTTTCCGAAGCGTTGTTTCTAAGTTTAATATTGGACTTATGGCCGGAAATCCATGTCTTTAATTTTAATTTTGTTGTCCCCACATATACCTTCTCGCATAAGTGAGACCCGTCACCGTTGCATGGGATTCTGTATATTAGGTTGGATTTCTCATCCTTTGGAATTCTGTCCTTTGTATTACTGTAAATTTGTTTCAATGTATTGTTGTATGTGAACGCTATTTTGACCTTTTCTTTGTCATATAAATCCGATCTCTTGATCCTCTCTGCTATTCTTGGGACATAGGTTATCGCTTTGTATATTTTGTTATTTGCTTCTTCAGGTTTACGTTCATTACGTGCTCTGGTATAGAAATTTCGGACCAGTTTATTGACCAAGCTACTTGGAAACTCATTATCCTCTAGAGTTTTTTTGATGATCGTGATATTCTTCTTGTGGTACATTCTGTCGCTTATTGTAAGTACCCGTCTTATGAAGCTTTTGGCGGTATTTATTATTGTACTTTTTTCGTGTTTTGAATAATAGTTAATTAGTCTTCCCGAAGCTGTGGGTTTTCTGTACCAGTCAATATATAATTTGTTGTTTCTCCTATAACAACAAATTATATATTGACTGGTACAGAAAACCCACAGCTTCGGGAAGACTAATTAACTATTATTCAAAACACGAAAAAAGTACAATAATAAATACCGCCAAAAGCTTCATAAGACGGGTACTTACAATAAGCGACAGAATGTACCACAAGAAGAATATCACGATCATCAAAAAAACTCTAGAGGATAATGAGTTTCCAAGTAGCTTGGTCAATAAACTGGTCCGAAATTTCTATACCAGAGCACGTAATGAACGTAAACCTGAAGAAGCAAATAACAAAATATACAAAGCGATAACCTATGTCCCAAGAATAGCAGAGAGGATCAAGAGATCGGATTTATATGACAAAGAAAAGGTCAAAATAGCGTTCACATACAACAATACATTGAAACAAATTTACAGTAATACAAAGGACAGAATTCCAAAGGATGAGAAATCCAACCTAATATACAGAATCCCATGCAACGGTGACGGGTCTCACTTATGCGAGAAGGTATATGTGGGGACAACAAAATTAAAATTAAAGACAAGGATTTCCGGCCATAAGTCCAATATTAAACTTAGAAACAACGCTTCGGAAAATAAAACGGCCTTAACGGCCCACTGTAAGGATACGGGCCACTATCCCGATTTCCAGAATGTTACTATATTGGACATAGAGAAACAATATAATAAGCGCTTCACCATGGAAATGATCCACATTATGAACACGCCTAATGATAAGAGAATTAATTTTAAAAGTGACACAGACCAATGCGCATATGCATATCGCAATTTATTGCTTAAGCAACAACACAAAATGCAAGTCTCACGGCGCACATGAAAGAAAGCAGCGTACAGAAATTATTCCGCTAGCAGCATACTTGGGATCAACAAATCATAATGTTGGATGACGACATATTCGTTGATCTATTGTTTGTATCCCTATATATTTGTTTGTGCATATTTTAGTTTACACTTACTGTACTTTAAAATTGTATATATTTTTGATGTTTATTTTACTTTTGTTTTCCGAACATATGATCAGTCGATAAAGAATAACCACAAGTGTAAGTTGTGTCTCGTTTATATGTATACCTAGTTGCATAACGTAAATTTTAATGACCATGTATCTGAAATGAATGCCCCCTTTTTATACATTTGTGTTTACTTACAGTCCTGAAGATGGCTTCAGACTGAAGCCGAAATATTGACAAATTAAAAAAACCAATGAAATTTTAAACATTGTGTTTTATTTAACCACGGCCTTTAAGCTCATTATTATTAACATAACGTTCACACAATTAATTAATTTGATTTATTAGAGTTATCGAATTTTCTTTGGACTCTGGGCCCATAACCTTTGTTAAAAGTTTTTTATTCCTTTGAAATAAAAATGCAGATATTCTGATGTTTACAAAGCAGTGGTTTAATGAGAATTGAATTTTGTGTCTTTACATTACGAACTTAGAAGCTACAATTTAAAGATTCATAGAAAAGCAAAAACGTATAATGTTGCCAGACGGGAGCATAATAAAGTATTTGGCTTATTCTTTCAACACTATATACGTAAGCATTTGGTGAAATTTGAAGGTTCGAGCTATTAAAACGGGGCAGAAATTGCGCAAAGTTTCTTATCTGAACAATCGGTTGTATGAGATATATACTATGTATACACCCGATCTCAATGATTTTTTCAGACATCAATATATGCTATACACGTAAGCTTTTGGTGAAATTTGAAGCTTCTAGCTGTTAAAATGGGGCCGAAATCGCAAAAAAAAATATATATATATACTTTATATATACTGTATATACCATCATATATATATTATATATATCACCGACCTCTATGATTTTTTGACACAAAAATATATACTATATACGTAAGCAATCGGTGAAATTTGAAGCTTATAGCTGTTAAAATGGGGTAGAAATTGCGAAAAGTTTCTTATCTGAACAATCGGTTGTATGAGATATATACTATATATACAACCGATCTCTATGATTTTTTCAGACAACAATATATGCCACATACGTAAGCGTTCGGTGAAATTTGAAGCTTCTAGCTGTTAAAATGGGGCTAAAATTGCGAAAATATATATATATACTATATATATATACTATATATACCACCATATATATACTATATATACCACCGATCTGTATGATTTTTTCAGACAACAATATATGCTATATACGTAAGCATTCGTTGAAATTTGAAGCCTCTAGCTCTTAAAATAGGGCAGTAATTACGAAAAGTTTCTTATCTGAACAATCGGTTGTGGGGGATATATACTATATATACGACCGATCTCATCAATTTTTTCAGGCAACAATATGTGCAATATACGAAAGTATATGGTGAAGTTTGAAGCTTCAATCTGTTAAATTGAGTAAGATATTACAAAAATCCTCTTTTTCTGAAAAATCGGTTGTATGGAGGATATATGCTATAGTGGTCCGATCCGGCCGGTTCCGACAAATGTCTAATCGGACACCCAAATACACATGCTCACCAAATTTTATCAAGATATCTCAAAAATTGAGGAACTAGTTTGCATACAAACAGACAGACGGACAGACAGACAGACGGACATGGCTAAATCAACTCAGCTCTTCGTTCTGATTATTTCGGTATACTTAATGGTGGGTCTATCTATTTTCCTTTAAGGACTTACAATTTTGGGTTTCGTGACGAAATTAATATACCATTTCATTTTCATGAAAGGTATAAAAATAGGTAGGTACTTTGTGTGAGGATGCAAAGCTTCACGTTTTTTGTGGTCTGCATGTAAAAACTACGACTACGAATCACGTATTTCAAAAATATATGAAGTAAACGTAACTATTTTATGAAACTTGATGAATTTTGAAGCTTCTATCCGTAAAAAGGGGCAAAAATGATAGTTTGTATGAAGTATATAATATATATACCACCGATCTCTATGATTTTTTCAGACAACAATATATGCTATATACGTAAGCATTTGGTGAAATTTGAAGGTTCGATTTATTAAAACGGGGCAGAAATTGCGCGAAGTTTCTTATCTGAACAATCGGTTGTATGAGATATATACTATGTATTCACCCGATCTCAATGATTTTTTCAGACATCAATATATGTTATACTGTTAAAAGTTATGTTGAGGTTTTTCCCAAAGATCAATAAGTAAAACACGAGTGTACTGTTCAACGTTTAATAAGAGACTCAAAGTGTCAAAAACAATAAAAGAGTGAGATTATCTGACATACGCATTGTTACAAATTTAGGGTTGCCATTTTATGTATCATATTTCAACACCCCTCCTCAATCCGAATGTTATTCTGCTAAACTTAACAATTTCATTAAATCTGTATGTTTCTTCTTCGACAAATTTTTTGTTAAAATATCAGCTATCATGTTATTAGTTGATACATATTCTAACTTTATTTCACCTTTCTCAACAATCTCTCCAATAAAATGATATCTGATATCAATGTGCTTCGATCTAGCATGATGCACTGGATTCTTTGCCAAATGTTGAGCACTAATGTTATCCCCGTACAATATCGTTGGAGTTTGACCGTTACCACATCCAATCTCAATTATAATACGTCTTAAATATAGTGCTTCTTTTGCTGCCGATGACATGGCCATGTATTCGGCCTCGGTACTGCTTAAGGCCACACAATCCTGTTTTTCTGTTGTTCGATCAATTCTGTTGGCGCCCTAATCGGCATCAGCGTAACCCTTCAACCCTTGACCGCATGCTCTATATCGCAACTTCATATTTTTGGTTGATGCTAGGTATCTTAAAATGTGCTTTATGCCCGCCAACTGTTCGCTATGTGGATCTTTGTTTCGCTGTGCCAACTTGGCTACCGAATGAAATATATCCGGTCTTGTCGAAAGCGCCAGCTACATCAGCGCCCCAATCGTAGATTGGTATAATGTCTGATCAACCCTAGTACAACGTTCATCATCACACGCTGCTTGGTAACCAGCATCTAATGGTGTCGATGCTGACCTACATACTTCCATACCATGCTGCGTCAATAAATCTTTGATATATTGCGATTGAACAGTGGTGATATCACCTAGTTCACCTTCACGCTCAATCTGCATACCCAAAAACATATGAAGGGGACCCTTGTCAATGCATTCAAAAATATCACATATATTCGCCTTGACCCTAGTCATGATTTCCTTCGATTGGCATGCTAGAAGCAGATCATCAACATAAACAAGGATTAAGCAAAAGTTACCTTCTATATCTTGTTTATACAAACAGCGTTCGCTCTCGCACTGACTGAAACCTAAACTTCTCAACGCTTCATCTAACTTGAAATTCCAAGCTCTTCCAGACTGCTTCAAACCGTATATGGCCTTGTTCAACCTTAAGACTTTTGTTGGTTGACTTTCATCACGGTAACCTTGTGGTTGCTTCATGTATACGACATCATCTAGTTCGCTGTTTAAATATGCTGTGCACACATCCATCTGGTGTACATGTAGTTTCATCTCTGCTGCTAATGCCAATACCAACCGTATGGTCTCAAACCGACATACTGGAGAAAAAGTGTCCGAGTAATTCACTCCATACTTCTGTGAACACCCCTTTGCCACCAACAGTGCCTTATATCGCTCAATGTAACCATGTTCGTTGCGCTTTAGGGTATATACCCACTTGCACCCAACTATTGACTGGCCCTTTGGTAATTCTACCAAAGACCATGTATTATTTCCAACCAACGAATCGTGTTCTTTTTTCATGGCGGCCCTCCATAAATCAACTTCATCGCTACTAATTGCCTCCTCGTATGTTTGAGGAACAAGCACCTCCTTAGTGCTCATAGCATTTAAAACATTAAATACTTTTCGTGGACGACCTCGTTTACCATTACGCACGAGCTTAGGTCTACCACGCCCAATGTGCTCAACGTATTTTTCAGCACTCGCATACATATCGCTTGCATTACCATCGCTACAGATTTCTTTATTATCATCGCTACAGATTTCTTTATCAGAATCTACATCACCAGCAGTACCAGTGTCAGCTTGAACCTGATTGTTATCAAAAAAATCGAAAGTTATTTGTTCGTCGTTACACGCTTCCACGCTATGGCATTCATCAAATAATACGTCACGTTTTTCAACCAGCTGTCTAACATCAGGATCGTATAGTCTATACGCTTTCGAAACCATTGAGTAGCCAATCATTTTGTATTGTTTACCCTTCACTTTAAATTTGCTACGCTGCGTTTTATCTAATGCCACTGCCGTACAGCCAAATACTCGCAAATTTTTTATTGTAGGTTTCTTACCACACCATGCTTCATATGGTGTCATATTATTTAATGCCTTAGTTGGCAATCGATTCCGCAAATACACGGCAGTTGCCGCTGCCTCTGCCCATAGCGCCGCACACATACCCGAATGTGCCAATAAACACCTGGCCATTTCAACCAACGTGCGGTTTGTCTCAGCCACCCCATTTTGCTGAGGAGTGTAGGGAACTGTTAATTGCCGCACTATGCCATGCTTATCAAAATATTCATTAAATGATTTGTTGACGTACTCACGTCCATTGTCACTACGAACTGCTTTCACTTTTCTGCCAGTTTGTCGCTCTTCCATTGAACAAAACGATACAAATTTATCAAAAACTTCATCTTTTGATTTTAAGAAGTAAACAAAAACTCGCCTTGACATGTCGTTAATAAATAGTAAAAAATACTTCGCACCACCAAGTGAAGTTGTTTCAAATGGCCCACATACATCCGTATGTATCAATTCTAACAAATTCTTTGATTTATTTTCTCCTGCACTTGGAAATGGTTGTGTGTGTATTTTGCTAAGCATACACGTTTGACACGATGGCTTCACAGAAAAATCTACATTTTCTAAATCATTTACAATGCACTTGTTTGACATTTCTTTCAAACTCGCATAATTTATGTGACCAAATCTATTATGCCACATTACTGCGTCACTTTGAATAGCACCAAAACAACCACTTTTCTCATTAATCAGCATAAACAAATGCTTTGTTCTTTTTACACGCAAAATATCGGCGCCGTTTTTCTTAATTGTTGCAAATTCGCTGCCAAAAACTACTGCGCAGCCCATCTCGACTGCAAGACCGACTGATATAAAATTGCCTCTCATACCAGGCAGGAACAAAACGTCTTTTAGTGTCACAATATACATGTCCGTTTGTATTTTGACATCGCCTTTACCTTCTGCACGAATGCTGTTGTCACCGGCCAATGCGATCCACTCTGTATGATTCACAAAGTTCGAGAACAATTTTCGGTCGCAACACATATGCGCTGTCGCGCCGCTATCTAAACACCACTTTCCTCTGTCGAATGTTTCGCAATCTGTTGCACCCAAAGCAGTGAAGGAGCTTTGTTGTTGCTGTTTAGCTGAATCGTTTTCTTTCGTACATTTGTTTAATTTCGCCGAACAATTGCTTTTTATATCGCCCTTTTTCCACAACGATAGGAAGTAACATTGTTGTAATTACCTTTTTTCTTCTCTCTGTTGCCGCTAGACGTCGACTTAGCTGCAAACGCTTGCTGTCCGCTAAATTCGTTAGCTGTATGTTCATGCATGCTACCACGACGCTCGCCTTCTTCTAGAAGCTTCAATTTTAGCACGTCAACCGCTGGAAGATTGTCCCTCGTTTCCATCGCAATGAAAAAATTCTCGAATTCTTTTGACAAACTAGATAATAATATAATGGCAACCAGCTCTTGATTTAGCTCTATGCCCACTTCAGCTAGCTTGTCCATAATTGTGGTGAACACATTCAAATACGCCGCAACGTTTTCACCCTCTGACATTTTTACGCTCAATAACTTTTTATAAAGTGAAACTTTTCTTATTGGACCACTTGGCTGATAAACTTCTTTAAGTTTTTTCCACGCTTCTTCCGACGTTTTGCAATGCCGCAAATAATTCAGTTGCGTTGGCTTCACGCTTAATGTGACCATGGCCAAAGCCTTCTCGTCGCAAGCAATCCACTTTGCCACTTCGTCAGCATCACCTGTGTCGTCTCTTTTGCACTCCTCTGAAGTTATTTTCCATAGCTCAGAATGCACCAACACACTGCGCATCTGAACGGACCAAGAATCATAATTCTTATCGTCCAGCTTCTCGATCTGCTACATCGAACTCATTTTACGAAAAATATACTTTTTAACTTTCAATTGAACATGCGCTTACTGGGCCCATAACCTGTTAAAAGTTATGTTGAGGTTTTTCCCAAAGATCAATAAGTAAAACACGAGTGTACTGTACGTTTAATAAGAGACTCAAAGTGTCAAAAACAATAAAAGAGTGAGATTATCTGACATACGCATTGTTACAAATTTAGGGTTGCTATTTTATGTATCATATTTCAACATATACACGTAAGCTTTTGGTGAAATTTGAAGCTTCTAGCTGTTAAAATGGGGCCGAAATCGCAAAAAAAAAATATATATATATATATACTATATATATACTATATATACCATCATATATATATATTATATATATCACCGATCTCAATGATTTTTTGACACAACAATATATACTATATACGTAAGCAATCGGTGAAATTTGAAGCTTATAGCTGTTAAAATGGGCGAAAAGTTTCTTATCTGAACAATCGGTTGTATGAGATATATACTATATATACAACCGATCTCTATGATTTTTTCAGACAACAATATATGCCACATACGTAAGCGTTCGGTGAAATTTGAAGCTTCTAGCTGTTAAAATGGGGCTAAAATTGCGAAAATATATATATATACTATATGTACCACCATATATATACTATATATACCACCGCTCTGTATGATTTTTTCAGACAACAATATACGCTATATACGTAAGCATTCGTTGAAATTTGAAGCCTCTAGCTCTTAAAATAGGGCAGTAATTACGAAAAGTTTCTTATCTGAACAATCGGTTGTGGGGGATATATACTATATATACGACCGATCTCATCAATTTTTTCAGGCAACAATATGTGCAATATAATATGGTGAAGCTTGAAGCTTCAATCTGTTAAATTGAGTGAGATATTACAGAAATCCTCTTTTTCTGAAAAATCGGTTGTATGGAGGATATATGCTATAGTGGTCCGATCCGGCCGGTTCCGACAAATGTCTAATCGGACACCCAAATACACATGCTCACCAAATTTTATCAAGATATCTCAAAAATTGAGGGACTAGTTTGCATACAAACAGACAGACGGACAGACGGACAGACAGACAGACGGACATGGCTAAATGAACTCAGCTCTTCATTCTGATTATTTCGGTATACTTAATGGTGGGTCTATCTGTTTTCCTTTAAGGACTTACAATTTTGGGTTTCGTGACGAAATTAATATACCATTTCATTTTCATTAAAGGTATAAAAATAGTGTTACGAAAGATACGGCAGCACCATAGTCTACACACATATGTACGCGTAGCTGTCAACGTTCACTTTCGACGTTTTTCTTTCTTCTTCGTTTGTTATCATCCTTAACTAAAACTTCCTTTTTACATTGGCTGCCATCGAGACAACGTGTTCTGGAAACTTAATCCTAGGAAATCACAAGAATACCAAAGTAAGAACCATTGGTACATTTATAATGAATTCTTTGTAACTATTGTTGTTTGAATAAATAGATATTTTAAACGCCGCATAATAAATTGCATGTTGTAGAAAATTTGGGCCTGGTGGTTGCTAGGATTCGCAACAACTTTAAAATATTTTGATTCAATCGCTCATTTCTAAGAATGCCGAAATCAGGAACAAACGTAGCACCTAGCTGCCGAATCTGCAATAAACCGGACGATTCGGAAATGGTATGCTGCGACATATGCGATCAATGGTACCACTTTGTATGCGTAAACGTGACTGCTGAAATTGAGCACGAGGACTGGCGTTGCTTATACTGCTCAGTCGCCCCCAATACGTCCCTGTTGAATACAAGCACTAACGAGGCTAGTGGTGGCCCGCCGCCTTCTGGAAAGGCCAACGAAGGGCAGATAACTCACACTCGCGATCAACCATCGCTAGATGATCAACATTGCCGCACCTCAAAGACCTCTAACCGTGGTGATACAGGGGGTAAAGCACGTCGTCTCCAGGCTGAGGCCAAATTACTAGAAGAAGAACAAGAACTGCTGCAGCAAAAGGAAGCACTACTCGACAAACGTAGAAAACTCCTGCAACAAACAGAAGCAGAAGAAGATTCCGACCCGGATGAGGAGCTAAATATGACCGCTGTACAAAAGTGGCTAAATGCAACTGGGATCACTCTACCCAATTCTGCGCCTTTCAAAACTCCGATGTCAATCCAGCAGCTCCCCAGCGGGCCACAAGTGAGCTCCCCCACAAAGTGTCAAAGAGGGGACAATTCGTACAGCGACGATATTCAGCGTAATATGGAGTTTCTGATGCAAAAGCTCTCTACTCTTGAGCAACAATTGAAAACTCGAGCCGCGCCCGTAGGCAGCCCCACCTGGTTCCCTAACCTGACGCCGGATGGTGCTTCATTACCTAAACAATCTTCGACAGCAAGGCCTGTTGTACAATCACAACAACATCCCTGCCTTACAAATAACCAGCTGGCTGCACGCAAGGGTCTATGTAATGAGCTTCCCAAATTCGACGGTAAGCCGGAGGAATGGCCTCTATTTGTAGCTACCTACCAGCAAACGACTGAACTGTGTGGGTTTTCAGAAGGGGAGAATTTAATTCGCTTACGCTAAGCGTTAGAGGGGTCGGCACGCAATGCCGTACGTAACCTTCTCCTTCACGCTTCTTGTGTTCCTCAAATAATAGAAACACTTCAAATGAAGTTCGGTCGACCCGAACTTATTATTAGCTTTCTCCTAGGTCGAATCAGGGATATACCAGCAGTCAAGGAAAACCGCCTTGAGACTCTTGTAGATTTGACACTGGAAGTGCAAAATGTTTGCGCTACGATGAAAGCCTCAAACATGTTGTGCCACCTAAACAATCCCGAACTGGAACAGGAGTTGGTAGGCAAACTACCAGGCTTGCTCGCTGCATTCTGGGGCATGCACAAGTTGCAGCTACCTACGTGCAACCTCGAAAGCTTTGGAAACTGGCTCTTTCAGCTCGCGCAGGGAGCGAACAGCGTAATAGTGCCATGTAACATAACCAAGGGCCACACCAAGCGTGGATATATCAACGCGCACACGAATGACCCCAAACCAAAGGCTAAAGCGTGCTTAATATGCCTCGGAAATTGTACCTCTGCCGACAGATGCGTTGAGTTTCGGGGAATGAGCAGGGCGGAACGCTGGAGTTTAGTTCGGAGGCAAAAACTTTGTCGACGCTGCTTGAAAAGGCATAATAAATACCCATGTTCATCTACTACTGCCTGCAATGTAGATGGTTGCAACCTCACCCATCACCCACTTCTGCATAAACAATCTACTATAGCCCTGGGCAAAAACCTGGGTAACCCTTCAGTTAATGCACATAGCAACATAGCAGCGATGCTCTTTCGTGTCTTACCGGTTACACTTTATGGTAACAATACGAAACTGGAAACATACGCCTTTTTCGATGACGGTTCCTCGCTAACGCTAATTGATGCCGAGCTGCAAAAGAGTTTGCATGTAGACGGGACCTCACACCCACTTTGCCTTAAATGGACGGCTGATGCACGTCGATACGAAGATGAGTCTCGTGTGTTTGATTTAGAAATTTCGGCTGTTAGTTCCAACAAGCGTTTTGTTCTAAAAGATGTGCGAACAGCTCACAGCCTTGAACTGCCGATGCAGACTGTTGATGTCAATAAGCTCCAAGACAAGTATGCATATCTAAAAGGCATCCCGTTGTCATCGTACGCTAATGCCGTACCAAGGCTCTTAATAGGACTGAATAATAGTCGGCTTAGCCAAAGTCTAAAAATAAGGGAAGGGTCAACAGATGAACCAATAGCCGAAAAAACTTGACTAGGGTGGACATTGAAAGGAGCCACAGCAACAAATGAAACACAATGCCAATTTGGCTACCACAAATTCCATGCCTGCGACTGTGAAAACGCTGACAACGCTGAGTTATTGCAAATCGTTAAAAATCATATCTGCCTCGAAAACGTGGACGTCTCTAATAAATCAGAAGCATTATCATCTGCCGAGGACAAATACGCGCTCGAACAGCTCAAAACCAACACGAAACGCGTAGATGGTCGCTACGAAACTGGTCTGCTCTGGAAGTGCGGTACTACTTCGCATCCTGACAGCCTACCGATGGCACTTCGACGAGCCAAATGCCTGCAAGCAAAACTGCAAAGGAATCCTGTACTGGCCGAAACACTCTCAGCTAAAGTAACTACATACGTAGATAAAGGGTACGCGAAGCAGCTTCCGATTGCATCATTGTCGAAAGGTAAGGCTTGGTATCTACCAATATTTCCTGTATATAACGCAAACAAACCGGGGAAGGTGCGAATAGTCTGGGATGCAGCTGCCAAAGCGAATAACATATCTCTTAACTCTATGTTGCTCAAGGGACCCGATCAACTAACATGTCTGGTGTCGGTTCTTCGAAGATTTCGGCAACGCGCAGTGGCGGTGAGCGGTGATATCGAAGAAATGTTTCACCAGATTCAAATACGTTCTCAAGACCAAGAATACCAACGCTTTCTTTGGCTCGACCCTGGCGCTGCCGAACCATCGGTGTTCGTTATGACGGTAATGACCTTTGGCGCCACCTGTTCGCCCAGTAGTGCGCAGTATGTTAAAAACTTAAACGCAGACGAGTATCGCAACCTCTACCCTCGGGCCGTCGATTGCATTGTCAACAACCATTATGTCGATGATATGCTGGACAGCGTGGATTCAGAATCAGAGGCAATTCAGTTGGCTAAGGAAGTAAGTCTTATTCATGCACAAGGCGGGTTTAATATTAGGAGTTGGCGGTCAAACTCCGAAGAGGTTCTAAAAGCGTTGAAAACCGCTGCCACCGACTCTGAGATCAATTTCAATACCAGTGCTGAAATACCTGCAGAAAAAATCCTAGGTCTTTGGTGGAACGCTGGGGATGATTGTTTTACTTTCCGGGTGGCTCACCACCATCAGAGTTCGGGACTACTAAAGGCAGATCATCACCCTATCAAAAGAGAGGTGCTGAGAGTAGTTATGAGTGTGTTTGATCCCCTAGGAATGCTGGGTTTTTTTGTAATATACGCTAAGGTTGTTTTGCAGGATATATGGCGCTCTGGGTGTCAATGGGATGACAAAATTCGAGACGACCAGCGCTGCAGCTGGTTAAAATGGATTGAACAAATTAGTAAAATTGAAAAATTACAGATCCCACGCTGTTACTTCAAGAGTCTTAGCCCTGAATCCGAGTTGGAGCTACACGTGTTTGTTGACGCCAGTGAGAATGCATTCGCAGCGGTGTGCTATCTGCGCCACACTTTATACGGTGAAGTCCAGTGAGTATTAATAGGTAGCAAAGCGAAGGTGGCGCCGTTAAAAATGCTCTCTATCCCTCGACTTGAGCTGCAGGCAGCAGTTATAGGAGCAAGGCTGGCCGCTAGTGTAATTAGGTCACATACATTGCATATCAAAAGAAGTACCTTCTGGACAGACTCTCGCACCGTACTTTCGTGGATCCGTTCCGATCACAGGCGCTACTCACAGTTCGTGGCCTTCCGGGTAAGTGAGATACTGGAGCTAACCGAAACAGACAGCTGGCGATGGGTTCCTTCAGCGGAGAACGTGGCCGATGATGCGACTAAGTGGCAGACAGCTCCCGTTATTTCAAACGAAACTCGCTGGTTTAACAGCCCGGAATTCTTAAAATGTAACCCGCAACACTGGCCAAGCAACATCCCGATCGCAGATACAACTCAAGAAGAGCTCAGAGCGAAATATGTCGGTTTTCACGACCGAGCACAACTGGACGACAGACCATTGGGGATACATGTACGTTTTTCAAGATGGACGCGCTTATTACGCCCAACCGCAACCGTTCTATTAGTAGCCCGTACGTGGAAATCATATCGACGAGGGGATCCAGCAGTAAACCTATTAGAAAAGAACGATTTAAAGCACGCCGAAACCCTTCTGTGGAAGGAGGCCCAACACGACGCATATTCCGACGAAATCTCTCTACTTGCTAATGGAAAGCCAATCGACCGGACAAGCACTATCTATAAGCTGTCACCGTATATCGACGATAAATCGTTGCTTAGACTAGAAGGAAGAGTAAAGATAGCTGGGCGGCCCGACCCCATCATTCTACCGAGGAATCATAACATCACTAAACTAATAGTCTCCGATTATCACATCAGATACCGACATGCCAACTCTGAGACAGTCTTTAATGAAGTACGCCAAGTATTTTGGATCCCCAGACTTCGCGTTTTAGTTAACATAATACGCAGAGAATGCCAAATTTGTCTTAACAACAGGGCCACACCACAGCCACCGAAAATGAGCCCTCTTCCCATGGCTAGAGTGACACCCTTCAATCGCCCATTCTCTTATGTAGGCGTCGATTACTTCGGTCCAATATCAGTGGCGGTACGACGGAGCACAGAGAAGAAGTATGGCGTGCTTTTAACGTGTTTAACGACTAGAGCCGTGCACATAGAGATAGCACATTCACTTACGTCAGATTCATGCATCATAGCTATCCGGAGCTTCATGGCAAGGCGTGGTACCCCCCTCGAGTTCTGGAGTGACAACGCCACTAACTTCAAGGCGGCGCAGAATGAACTGTCAATCGCTTTCAGTGCCATGGACAGACATAAAATGGTGAGCAACTTTACGAGTTCTTTCACAACTTGGAGGTTTATACCGCCAGCATCGCCGCATATGGGTGGAGCCTGGGAACGCCTAGTAAGATCTGTAAAAAACACTCTTTCTAAGATACTGCCATCTTTACGTCCTTCTGATGAACAACTCCGTGGGGCGCTGATGGAAGTCGAAACAATTGTCAATTCGCGCCCTCTAACATACATACCTCTGGGTCATGAAGACGATGAAGCTCTCACTCCCAACCATTTTTGTTAGGCAGCTCGAGTGGAATGAAGCCCTTAGTAGAATTTTCGAACGACCCCGCACATATGCGCAGAGGCTGGAGGTATGCACAACAAGTGGCAGACATGTTCTGGGGCCGTTGGTTACGTGAGTATTTGCCGATGATCACGCGGCGCACAAAGTGGTTCGAGAGAGTTAAACCTATCGAGGAGGGAGATGTCGTGTACATAGTCCATCCAAATGGACCCAGAAACTGCTGGCCAAAGGGAAGAGTGCTCTCAGTCAAGAAAAGCCCTGATGGACAGGTAAGAAGTGCGAGAGTTAAAACATGCGCCGGTATCTACGAGCGGCCGGCAACGAAACTCGCCGTACTTTCTATAAATGTATCAGGAGGAGAGGTAGATCATGAAGATATACCGGGGGGGAGTGTTACGAAAGATACGGCAGCACCATAGTCTACACACATATGTACGCGTAGCTGTCAACGTTCACTTTCGACGTTTTTCTTTCTTCTTCGTTTGTTATCATCCTTAACTAAAACTTCCTTTTTACATTGGCTGCCATCGAGACAACGTGTTCTGGAAACTTAATCCTAGGAAATCACCAAGAATACCAAAGTAAGAACCATTGGTACATTTATAATGAATTCTTTGTAACTATTGTTGTTTGAATAAATAGATATTTTAAACGCCGCATAATAAATTGCATGTTGTAGAAAATTTGGGCCTGGTGGTTGCTAGGATTCGCAACAAATAGGTAGGTACTTTGTGTGAGGATGCAAAGTTTCAGGTTTTTTGTGGTCTAGCTCTTAAAATAGGGCAGTAATTACGAAAAGTTTCTTATCTGAACAATCGGTTGTGTGGGATATATACTATATATACGACCGATCTCATCAATTTTTTCAGGCAACAATATGTACAATATACGAAAGTATATGGTGAAGTTTGAAGCTTCAATCTATTAAATTGAGTAAGATATTACAAAAATCCTCTTTTTCTGAAAAATCGGTTGTATGGAGGATACATGCTATAGTGGTCCGATCCGGCCGGTTCCGACAAATGTCTAATCGGACACCCAAATACACCTGCTCACCAAATTTTATCAAGATATCCCAAAAATTGAGGGACTAGTTTACATACAAACAGACAGACGGACAGACAGACAGACGGACATGGCTAAATGAACTCAGCTCTTCATTCTGATTATTTCGGTATACTTAATGGTGGGTCTATCTATTTTCCTTTAAGGACTTACAATTTTGGGTTTCGTGACGAAATTAATATACCATTTCATTTTCATGAAAGGTATAAAAATAGGTAGGTACTTTGTGTGAGGATGCAAAGTTTCAGGTTTTTTGTGGTATAGCTCTTAAAATAGGGCAGTAATTACGAAAAGTTTCTTATCTGAACAATCGGTTGTATGAGATATATACTATATATACAACCGATCTCTATGATTTTTTCAGACAACAATATATGCTATATACGTAAGCAATCGGTGAAATTTGAAGCTTATAGCTGTTAAAATGGGGTAGAAATTGCGAAAAGTTTCTTATCGGAACAATCGGTTGTATGAGATATATACTATATATACAACCGATCTCTATGATTTTTTCAGACAATAATATATGCTATATACGTAAGCAATCGGTGAAATTTGAAGCTTATAGCTGTTAAAATGGGGTAGAAATTGCGAAAAGTTTCTTATCTGAACAATCGGTTGTATGAGATATATACTATATATACAACCGATCTCTATGATTTTTTCAGACAACAATATATGCTATATACGTAAGTATTCGGTGAAATTTGAATCTTCTAGCTGTTAAAATGGGGCTAAAATTTGCGAAAATATATATATATACTATATATACCACCATATATATACTATATATACCACCGATCTTTATGATTTTTTCAGACAACAAAATATGCTATATACGTAAGCATTCGTTGAAATTTGAAGTCTCTAGCTCTTAAAATAGGGCAGTAATTACGAAAAGTTTCTTATGTGAACAATCGGTTGTGGGGGATATATACTATATATACGACCGATCTCATAAATTTTTTCAGGCAACAATACGTGCAATATACGAAAGTATATGGTGAAGTTTGAAGCCTCAATCTGTTAAATTGGGTGAGATATTACAAAAATCCTCTTTTTCTGAAAAATCGGTTGTATGGAGGATATATGCTATAGTGGTCCGATCTGGTCGGTTCCGACAAATGTCTAATCGGACACACAAATAAACCTGCTCACCAAATTTTATCAAGATATCTCAAAAATTGAGGGACTAGTTTGCATACAAACAGACAGACGGACAGACAGACAGACGGACATGGCTAAATCAACTCAGCTCTTCATTCTGATTATTTCGGTATACTTAATGGTGGGTCTATCTATTTTCCTTTAAGGACTTACAATTTTGGGTTTCGTGACGAAATTAATATACCATTTCATTTTCATGAAAGGTATAAAAATAGGTAGGTAATTTGTGTGAGGATGCAAAGCTTCACGTTTTTTGTGGTCTGCATTTAAAAACTACGACTACGAATCACGTATTTCAAAAATATATGAAGTAAACGTAAATATTTGATGAAACTTGATGAATTTTGAAGCTTCTATCCGTAAAAAAGGGGCAAAAATTACAGTTTGTATGAAGTATATAATATATATACCACCGATCTCTATGATTTTTTCAGACAACAATATATGCTATATACGTAAGCATTTGGTGAAATTTGAAGCTTCTAGCTGTTAAAATTGGGCGAAATCTCAAAAAAAAAATATATATATACTATATATATACTATATATACCATCATATATATATTATATATATCACCGACCTCTATGATTTTTTGACACAACAATATATACTATATACGTAAGCAATCGGTGAAATGTGAAGCTTATTGCTCTCAAAATGGGGTAGAAATTGCGAAAAGTTTCTTATCTGAACAATCGGTTGTATGAGATATATACTATGTATACCACCGATCTGTATGATTTTTTCAGACAACAATATATGCTATATACGTAAGCATTCCTTGAAATTTGAAGCCTCTAACTCTTAAAATAGGGCAGTAATTACGAAAAGTTTCTTATCTGAACAATCGGTTGTGGGGGATATATACTATATATACGACCGATCTCATCAATTTTTTCAGGCAACAATATGTGCAATATACGAAAGTATATGGTGAAGTTTGAAGCTTCAATCTGTTAAATTTAGTAAGATATTACGAAAATCCTCTTTTTCTGAAAAATCGGTTGTATGGAGGATATATGCTATAGTGGTCCGATCTGGCCGGTTCCGACAAATGTCTAATCGGACATCCAAATACACCTGCTCACCAAATTTTATCAAGATATCTCAAAAATTGAGGGACTAGTTTGCATACAAACAGACAGACGGACAGACAGACAGACGGACATGGCTAAATCAACTCAGCTCTTCATTCTGATTATTTCGGTATACTTAATGGTGGGTCTATCTATTTTCCTTTAAGGACTTACAATTTTGGGTTTCGTGACGAAATTAATATACCATTTAATTTTCATGAAAGGTATAAAAATATGTAGGTACTTTGTGTGAGGATGCAAAGCTTCACGTTTTTTGTGGTCTGCATGTAAAAACTACGGCTACGAATCACGTATTTCAAAAATATATGAAGTAAACGTAACTATTTTATGAAACTTGATGAATTTTGAAGCTTCTATCCGTAAAAAAGGGGCAAAAATGATAGTTTGTATGAAGTATATAATATATATACCACCGATCTCTATGATTTTTTCAGACAAAAATATATGCTATATACGTAAGCATTTGGTGAAATTTGAAGGTTCGAGTTATTAAAACGGGGCAGAAATTGCGCAAAGTTTCTTATCTGAACATCGGTTGTATGAGATATATACTATGTATACACCCGATCTCAATGATTTTTTCAGACTTCAATATATGCTATACACGTAAGCTTTTGGTGAAATTTGAAGCTTCTAGCTGTTAAAATGGGGCCGAAATCGCAAAATATATATATATATATATATACTATATATATACTATATATACCATCATATATATATTATATATATCACCGATCTCAATGATTTTTTGACACAACAATATATACTATATACGTAAGCAATCGGTTAAATTTGAAGCTTATAGCTGTTAAAATGGGGTAGAAATTGCGAAAAGTTTCTTATCTGAACAATCGGTTGTATGAGATATATACTATATATACAACCGATCTCTATGATTTTTTCAGACAACAATATATGCCACATACGTAAGCGTTCGGTGAAATTTGAAGCTTCTAGCTGTTAAAATGGGGCTAAAATTGCGAAAATATATATATATACTATATATACCACCATATATATACTATATATACCACCGATCTGTATGATTTTTTCAGACAACAATATATGCTATATACGTAAGCATTCGTTGAAATTTGAAGCCTCTAGCTCTTAAAATAGGGCAGTAATTACGAAAAGTTTCTTATCTGAACAATCGGTTGTGGGGTATATATACTATATATACGACCGATCTCATCAATTTTTTCAGGCAACAATATGTGCAATATACGAAATATATGGTGAAGTTTGAAGCCTCAATCTGTTAAATTGGGTGAGATATTACAAAAATCCTCTTTTTCTGAAAAATCGGTTGTATGGAGGATATATGCTATAGTGGTCCGATCTGGTCGGTTCCGACAAATGTCTAATCGGACACACAAATATACCTGCTCACCAAATTTTATCAAGATATCTCAAAAATTGAGGGACTAGTTTGCATACAAACAGACAGACGGACAGACGGACATGGCTAAATCAACTCAGCTCTTCAACCTGATTATTTCGGAATACTTAATGGCTTCACGTTTTTTGTGGTCTGCATGTAAAAACTACGACTACGAATCACGTATTTCAAAAATATATGAAGTAAACGTAACTATTTTATGAAACTTGATGAATTTTGAAGCTTCTATCCGTAAAAAAGGGGCAAAAATGATAGTTTGTATGAAGTATATAATATATATACCACCGATCTCTATGATTTTTTCAGACAAAAATATATGCTATATACGTAAGCATTTGGTGAAATTTGAAGGTTCGAGTTATTAAAACGGGGCAGAAATTGCGCAAAGTTTCTTATCTGAACAATCGGTTGTATGAGATATATACTATGTATACACCCGATCTCAATGATTTTTTCAGACATCAATATATGCTATACATGTAAGCTTTTGGTGAAATTTGAAGCTTCTAGCTGTTAAAATGGAGCCTAAATCGCAAAAAATAGATATATATATATACTATATATATACTATATATACCATCATATATATATTATATATATCACCGATCTCAATGATTTTTTGACACAACAATATATACTATATACGTAAGCAATCGGTTAAATTTAAAGCTTATAGCTGTTAAAATGGGGTAGAAATTGCGAAAAGTTTCATATCTGAACAATCGGTTGTATGAGATATATACTATATATACAACCGATCTCTATGATTTTTTCAGACAACAATATATGCCACATACGTAAGCGTTCGGTGAAATTTGAAGCTTCTAGCTGTTAAAATGGGGCTAAAATTGCGAAAATATATATATATATACTATATATACCACCGATCTGTATGATTTTTTCAGACAACAATATATGCTATATACGTAAGCATTCCTTGAAATTTGAAGCCTCTAGCTCTTAAAATAGGGCAGTAATTACGAAAAGTTTCTTATCTGAACAATCGGTTGTGGGGGATATATACTATATATACGACCGATCTCATCAATTTTTTCAGGCAACAATATGTGCAATATACGAAAGTATATGGTGAAGTTTGAAGCTTCAATCTGTTAAATTTAGTAAGATATTACAAAAATCCTCTTTTTCTGAAAAATCGGTTGTATGGAGGATATATGCTATAGTGGTCCGATCTGGCCGGTTCCGACAAATGTCTAATCGGACATCCAAATACACCTGCTCACCAAATTTTATCAAGATATCTCAAAACTTGAGGGACTAGTTTGCATACAAACAGACAGACGGACAGACAGACAGACGGACATGGCTAAATCAACTCAGCTCTTCATTCTGATTATTTCGGTATACTTAATGGTGGGTCTATCTATTTTCCTTTAAGGACTTACAATTTTGGGTTTCGTGACGAAATTAATATACCATTTCATTTTCATGAAAGGTATAAAAATAGGTAGGTACTTTGTGTGAGGATGCAAAGCTTCACGTTTATTGTGGTCTGCATGTAAAAACTACGACTACGAATCACTTATTCAAAAATATATGAAGTAAACGTAACTATTTTATGAAACTTGATGAATTTTGAAGCTTCTATCCGTAAAAAAGGGGCAAAAATGATAGTTTGTATGAAGTATATAATATATATACCACCGATCTCTATGATTTTTTCAGACAACAATATATGCTATATACGTAAGCATTCCTTGAAATTTGAAGCCTCTAGCTCTTAAAATAGGGCAGTAATTACGAAAAGTTTCTTATCTGAACAATCGGTTGTGGGCTATATATACTATATATACGACCGATCTCATCAATTTTTTCAGGCAACAATATGTGCAATATACGAAAGTATATGGTGAAGTTTGAAGCTTCAATCTGTTAAATTGAGTAAGATATTACAAAAATCCTCTTTTTCTGAAAAATCGGTTGTATGGAGGATATATGCTACAGTGGGCCGATCTGGTCGGTTCCGACAAATATCTAATCGGACACACAAATACACCCGCTCACCAAATTTTATCAAGATATCTCAAAAATTGAGGGACTATTTTGCATACAAACAGACAGACGGGCAGACGGACTTGGCTAAATCAACTCAGCTCTTCAACCTGATTATTTCGGTATACTTAATGGTGGGTCTATCTATTTTCCTTTAAGGACTTACAATTTTCGGTTTCGGGACGAAATTAATATACCATTTCATTTTCATGAAAGGTATAAAAATAGGTAGGTACTTTGTGTGAGGATGCAAAGCTTAACGTTTTTTGTGGTCTGCATGTAAAACTACGACTACGAATCACGTATTTCAAAAGTATATGAAGTAAACGTAACTATTTGATGAAACTTGATGAGTTTTGAAGCTTCTATCCGTAAAAAAGGGGCAAAAATGGCTGTTTGTATGAAGTATATAATATATATACCACCGATCTCTATGATTTTTTCAGACAACAATATATGCTATATACGTAAGCATTTGGTGAAATTTGAAGCTTCTAGCTGTTAAAATGGGGCCGAAATCGCAAAAAAAAAATATATATATACTATATATACCATAATATACTTATATATTATATATATCACCGAACTCTATGATTTTTTGACACAACAATATATACTATATACGTAAGCAATCGGTGAAATTTGAAGCTTATTGCTCTTAAAATGGGGTAGAAATTGCGAAAAGTTTCTTATCTGAACAATCGGTTGTATGAGATATATACTATATATACAACCGATCTCTATGATTTTTTCAGACGACAATATATGCCACATACGTAAGCGTTCGGTGAAAGTTGAAGCTTCTAGCTGTTAAAATGGGGCTAAAATTGCGAAAATATATATATACTATATATATATACTATATATTTATTTATTTATTTATTTATTCATATTATAGTCTAGGACAATCAGAACCTCCTTACAGAATATTTACTAATATATCTTAACTAATAAATATAAAATATTCAAATAATTTCATTCAATAGTAGTTTAAACCTAAATTTATTTAATGCAAAATCAATATCTATAGAATACAGCAAATTAAACTCCCTCATTGCCCTAGCAATTGGAGAGTTGGAAGCATAAGTCGTTCTAAATCTATCTAACCAGAAAAAATCGTGACATCGAAGGATTCGCGATGGTACATTGAACCGTATACGTTCTAAAAGATAGGGCGAGTCAACCGTCCCATTGATGATATCATATAAAAATGTCAATGAAAGCCTTGATCTTCTACTCACTAAATATT